>NC_071576.1:22176835-22455891 GCF_024509145.1 Vidua macroura | reverse complement strand
TCTTTCTCTCCGTCGTTCTTTTTTCTCGTTCTTTCGTTCTTTCTCTCCTCCTTCGTTCTTTTTTTCTCGTTCTTTCGTTCCTTCTTTCTTTCTCTCCTCCGTCGTTCTTTTTTTCTCGTTCTTTCGTTCCTTCTTTCTCTCCGTCGTTCTTTTTTTCTCGTTCTTTCTTTCTTTCTCTCCTCCTTCGTTCTTTTTTTCTCGTTCTTTCGTTCTTTCTCTCCTCCGTCGTTCTTTTTTTCTCGTTCTTTCGTTCCTTCTTTCTTTCTCTCCTCCGTCGTTCTTTTTTTCTCGTTCTTTCGTTCCTTCTTTCTCTCCATCGTTCTTTTTTTCTCGTTCTTTCTTTCTTTCTCTCCTCCTTCGTTCTTTTTTTCTCGTTCTTTCGTTCCTTCTTTCTTTCTCTCCTCCGTCGTTCTTTTTTTCTCGTTCTTTCGTTCCTTCTTTCTTTCTCTCCTCCTTCGTTCTTTTTTTCTCGTTCTTTCGTTCCTTCTCTCCTCCGTCGTTCTTTTTTTCTCGTTCTTTCGTTCCTTCTTTCTTTCTCTCCTCCGTCGTTCTTTTTTTCTCGTTCCTTCGTTCCTTGTCTCCTCCTTCGTTCTTTTTTTCTCGTTCTTTCGTTCCTTCTTTCTTTCTCTCCTCCGTCGTTCTTTTTTTCTCGTTCTTTCGTTCTTTCTCTCCTCCTTCGTTCTTTTTTTCTCATTCCTTCGTTCCTTCTTTCTCTCCGTCGTTCTTTTTTTCTCGTTCTTTCGTTCTTTCTCTCCTCCTTCGTTCTTTTTATCTCGTTCTTTCGTTCCTTCTTTCTTTCTCTCCTCCGTCGTTCTTTTTTCTCGTTCCTTCGTTCCTTCTTTCTTTCTCTCCGTCGTTCTTTTTTTCTCGTTCTTTCGTTCCTTCTTTCTCTCCGTCGTTCTTTTTTTCTCGTTCTTTCGTTCTTTCTCTCCTCCGTCGTTCTTTTTTTCTCGTTCTTTCGTTCCTTCTTTTTCTCTCGTCGTTTTTTTTTTCTCGTCTTTGTTCTTCTTTTTTTTTTTTTTTTTTTTTTTTTTTTTTTTTTTTCTTCTTTCCTCCGTCGTTCTTTTTTTCTCGTTCTTTCTTTCTTTCTCTCCTCGTCGTTCTTTTTTTCTCGTTCCTTCTTTCTTTCTCTCCTCCGTCGTTCTTTTTTTCTCGTTCTTTCGTTCCTTCTTTCTTCCTCTCCTCCGTCGTTCTTTTTTTCTCGTTCTTTCGTTCCTTCTTTCTTTCTCTCCTCCGTCGTTCTTTTTTTCTCGTTCTTTCGTTCCTTCTTTCTCTCCGTCGTTCTTTTTTTCTCGTTCCTTCGTTCCTTCTTTCTTCCTCTCCTCCGTCGTTCTTTTTTTCTCGTTCTTTCGTTCCTTCTTTCTTCCTCTCCTCCGTCGTTCTTTTTTTCTCGTTCTTTCGTTCCTTCTTTCTCTCCGTCGTTCTTTTTTTCTCGTTCTTTCTTTCTTTCTCTCCTCCGTCGTTCTTTTTTTCTCGTTCCTTCTTTCTTTCTCTCCTCCGTCGTTCTTTTTTTCTCGTTCTTTCGTTCCTTCTCACCTCCTTCGTTCTTTTTTTCTCGTTCTTTCGTTCCTTCTTTCTTTCTCTCCTCCGTCGTTCTTTTTTTCTCGTTCTTTCGTTCCTTCTTTCTTTCTCTCCTCCGTCGTTCTTTTTTTCTCGTTCTTTCGTTCTTTCTCTCCTCCTTCGTTCTTTTTTTCTCGTTCCTTCGTTCCTTCTTTCTCTCCGTCGTTCTTTTTTTCTCGTTCTTTCGTTCCTTCTTTCTCTCCTCCGTCGTTCTTTTTTTCTCGTTCTTTCGTTCCTTCTTTCTCTCCGTCGTTCTTTTTTTCTCGTTCCTTCGTTCCTTCTTTCTTCCTCTCCTCCGTCGTTCTTTTTTTCTCGTTCTTTCGTTCCTTCTTTCTTCCTCTCCTCCGTCGTTCTTTTTTTCTCGTTCTTTCGTTCCTTCTTTCTCTCCGTCGTTCTTTTTTTCTCGTTCTTTCTTTCTTTCTCTCCTCCGTCGTTCTTTTTTTCTCGTTCCTTCTTTCTTTCTCTCCTCCGTCGTTCTTTTTTTCTCGTTCTTTCGTTCCTTCTCACCTCCTTCGTTCTTTTTTTCTCGTTCTTTCGTTCCTTCTTTCTTTCTCTCCTCCGTCGTTCTTTTTTTCTCGTTCTTTCGTTCCTTCTTTCTTTCTCTCCTCCGTCGTTCTTTTTTTCTCGTTCTTTCGTTCTTTCTCTCCTCCTTCGTTCTTTTTTTCTCGTTCCTTCGTTCTTCTTTCTCTCCGTCGTTCTTTTTTTCTCGTTCTTTCGTTCCTTCTTTCTCTCCTCCGTCGTTCTTTTTTTCTCGTTCTTTCGTTCCTTCTTCTCTCCTCCGTCGTTCTTTTTTTCTCGTTCCTTCGTTCCTTCTTTCTTCCTCTCCTCCTTCGTTCTTTTTTTTCTCGTTCTTTCGTTCCTTCTTTCTCTCCGTCGTTCTTTTTTTCTCGTTCTTTCTTTCTTTCTCTCCTCCGTCGTTCTTTTTTTCTCGTTCCTTCTTTCTTTCTCTCCTCCGTCGTTCTTTTTTCTCGTTCTTTCGTTCCTTCTTTCTTTCTCTCCTCCGTCGTTCTTTTTTTCTCGTTCCTTCTTTCTTCCTCTCCTCCGTCGTTCTTTTTTTCTCGTTCTTTCGTTCCTTCTTTCTCTCCTCCGTCGTTCTTTTTTTCTCGTTCTTTCGTTCCTTCTTTCTTCCTCTCCTCCGTCGTTCTTTTTTTCTCGTTCCTTCGTTCCTTCTTTCTCTCCGTCGTTCTTTTTTTCTCTCGTTCTTTCTTTCTTTCTCTCCTCCGTCGTTCTTTTTTTCTCGTTCCTTCTTTCTTTCTCTCCTCCGTCGTTCTTTTTTTCTCGTTCTTTCGTTCCTTCTTTCTCTCCTCCGTCGTTCTTTTTTTCTCGTTCTTTCGTTCCTTCTTTCTTCCTCTCCTCCGTCGTTCTTTTTTTCTCGTTCCTTCGTTCCTTCTTTCTCTCCGTCGTTCTTTTTTTCTCGTTCTTTCTTTCTTTCCTCCTCCGTCGTTCTTTTTTTTCTCGTTCCTTCTTTTCTTTCTCTCCTCCGTCGTTCTTTTTTTCTCGTTCTTTCGTTCCTTCTTTCTTTCTCTCCGTCGTTCTTTTTTTCTCGTTCCTTCTTTCTTTCTCTCCTCCGTCGTTCTTTTTTCTCGTTCTTTCGTTCCTTCTTTCTTTCTCTCCGTCGTTCTTTTTTTCTCGTTCTTTCGTTCCTTCTTTCTTTCTCTCCTCCGTCGTTCTTTTTTCCTCGTTCTTTCGTTCCTTCTTTCTTTCTCTCCTCCGTCGTTCTTTTTTTCTCGTTCTTTCGTTCCTTCTTTCTTTCTCTCCGTCGTTCTTTTTTCTCGTTCTTTCGTTCCTTCTTTCTCTCCGTCGTTCTTTTTTTCTCGTTCTTTCGTTCCTTCTTTCTTTCTCTCCTCCGTCGTTCTTTTTTTCTCGTTCTTTCGTTCCTTCTTTCTCTCCGTCGTTCTTTTTTTCTCGTTCTTTCGTTCCTTCTTTCTTTCTCTCCTCCGTCGTTCTTTTTTTCTCGTTCCTCTCGTTCTTTCTTTCTCTCCGTCGTTCTTTTTTTCTCGTTCTTTCGTTCCTTCTTTCTTCCTCTCCTCCGTCGTTCTTTTTTCTCGTTCTTTCGTTCCTTCTTTCTTCCTCTCCTCCGTCGTTCTTTTTTTCCTCGTTCCTTCGTTCCTTCTTTCTCTCCTCCGTCGTTCTTTTTTTCTCGTTCCTTCTTTCTTTCTCTCCTCCGTCGTTCTTTTTTTCTCGTTCCTTCGTTCCTTCTTTCTTCCTCTCCTCCGTCGTTCTTTTTTTCTCGTTCTTTCGTTCCTTCTTTCTCTCCGTCGTTCTTTTTTTCTCGTTCTTTCGTTCCTTCTTTCTTCCTCTCCTCCGTCGTTCTTTTTTTCTCGTTCTTTCGTTCCTTCTTTCTTCCTCTCCTCCGTCGTTCTTTTTTTCTCGTTCTTTCGTTCCTTCTTTCTTTCTCTCCTCCGTCGTTCTTTTTTTCTCGTTCCTTCGTTCTTTCTTTCTCTCCGTCGTTCTTTTTTTCTCGTTCTTTCGTTCCTTCTTTCTCTCCTCCTTCGTTCTTTTTTTCTCGTTCTTTCGTTCCTTCTTTCTTTCTGTCCTCCGTCGTTCTTTTTTTCTCGTTCCTTCGTTCTTTCTCTCCTCCGTCGTTCTTTTTTTCTCGTTCTTTCGTTCTTTCGTTCCTTCTCTCCTCCGTCGTTCTTTTTTTCTCGTTCTTTCGTTCCTTCTTTCTTTCTCTCCTCCGTCGTTCTTTTTTTCTCGTTCCTTCGTTCTTTCTCTCCTCCGTCGTTCTTTTTTTCTCGTTCTTTCGTTCTTTCGTTCCTTCTCTCCTCCGTCGTTCTTTTTTTCTCGTTCCTTCGTTCTTTCTCTCCTCCGTCGTTCTTTTTTTCTCGTTCTTTCGTTCTTTCGTTCTTCTCTCCTCCGTCGTTCTTTTTTCTCGTTCTTTCGTTCTTTCTCTCCTCCGTCGTTCTTTTTTTCTCGTTCCTTCGTTCTTTCTCTCCTCCGTCGTTCTTTTTTTCTCGTTCTTTCGTTCCTTCTTTCTTTCTCTCCTCCGTCGTTCTTTTTTTCTCGTTCTTTCGTTCTTTCTCTCCTCCTTCGTTCTTTTTTTCTCGTTCCTTCGTTCCTTCTTTCTCTCCGTCGTTCTTTTTTTCTCGTTCTTTCGTTCCTTCTTTCTCTCCTCCGTCGTTCTTTTTTTCTCGTTCTTTCGTTCCTTCTTTCTCTCCGTCGTTCTTTTTTTCTCGTTCCTTCGTTCCTTCTTTCTTCCTCTCCTCCGTCGTTCTTTTTTTCTCGTTCTTTCGTTCTTTCTCTCCTCCGTCGTTCTTTTTTTCTCGTTCCTTCGTTCTTTCTCTCCTCCGTCGTTCTTTTTTTCTCGTTCTTTCGTTCTTTCGTTCCTTCTCTCCTCCGTCGTTCTTTTTTTCTCTTTCCTTCGTTCTTTCTCTCCTCCGTCGTTCTTCTTTTCTCGTTCTTTTGTTCCTTCTTTCTTTCTCTCCTCCGTCGTTCTTTTTTTCTCGTTCCTTCGTTCTTTCTCTCCTCCGTCGTTCTTTTTTTCTCGTTCTTTCGTTCCTTCCTTCTTTCTCTCCGTCGTTCTTTTTTTCTCGTTCCTTCGTTCTTTCTCTCCTCCGTCGTTCTTTTTTTCTCGTTCCTTCGTTCCTTCCTTCTTTCTCTCCGTCGTTCTTTTTTTCTCGTTCCTTCGTTCTTTCTGTCCTCCGTCGTTCTTTTTTCTCGTTCTTTCGTTCCTTCTTTCTTTCTCTCCGTCGTTCTTTTTTTCTCGTTCTTTCGTTCCTTCTTTCTTTCTCTCCTCCGTCGTTCTTTTTTCTCGTTCTTTCGTTCCTTCTTTCTTTCTCTCCTCCGTCGTTCTTTTTTTCTCGTTCTTTCGTTCCTTCTTTCTTTCTCTCCGTCGTTCTTTTTTTCTCGTTCTTTCGTTCCTTCTTTCTCTCCGTCGTTCTTTTTTTCTCGTTCTTTCGTTCCTTCTTTCTCTCCGTCGTTCTTTTTTTCTCGTTCTTTCGTTCCTTCTTTCTTTCTCTCCTCCGTCGTTCTTTTTTTCTCGTTCTTTCGTTCCTTCTTTCTTCCTCTCCTCCGTCGTTCTTTTTTTCTCGTTCCTTCGTTCCTTCTTTCTCTCCTCCGTCGTTCTTTTTTTCTCGTTCCTTCTTTCTTTCTCTCCTCCGTCGTTCTTTTTTTCTCGTTCCTTCGTTCCTTCTTTCTTCCTCTCCTCCGTCGTTCTTTTTTTCTCGTTCTTTCGTTCCTTCTTTCTCTCCGTCGTTCTTTTTTTCTCGTTCTTTCGTTCCTTCTTTCTTCCTCTCCTCCGTCGTTCTTTTTTTCTCGTTCTTTCGTTCCTTCTTTCTTTCTCTCCTCCGTCGTTCTTTTTTTCTCGTTCCTTCGTTCTTTCTTTCTCTCCGTCGTTCTTTTTTTCTCGTTCTTTCGTTCCTTCTTTCTCTCCTCCTTCGTTCTTTTTTTCTCGTTCTTTCGTTCCTTCTTTCTTTCTGTCCTCCGTCGTTCTTTTTTTCTCGTTCCTTCGTTCTTTCTCTCCTCCGTCGTTCTTTTTTTCTCGTTCTTTCGTTCTTTCGTTCCTTCTCTCCTCCGTCGTTCTTTTTTTCTCGTTCTTTCGTTCCTTCTTTCTTTCTCTCCTCCGTCGTTCTTTTTTTCTCGTTCCTTCGTTCTTTCTCTCCTCCGTCGTTCTTTTTTTCTCGTTCTTTCGTTCTTTCGTTCCTTCTCTCCTCCGTCGTTCTTTTTTTCTCGTTCCTTCGTTCTTTCTCTCCTCCGTCGTTCTTTTTTTCTCGTTCTTTCGTTCTTTCGTTCCTTCTCTCCTCCGTCGTTCTTTTTTTCTCGTTCTTTCGTTCTTTCTCTCCTCCGTCGTTCTTTTTTTCTCGTTCCTTCGTTCTTTCTCTCCTCCGTCGTTCTTTTTTTCTCGTTCTTTCGTTCCTTCTTTCTTTCTCTCCTCCGTCGTTCTTTTTTTCTCGTTCTTTCGTTCTTTCTCTCCTCCTTCGTTCTTTTTTTCTCGTTCCTTCGTTCCTTCTTTCTCTCCGTCGTTCTTTTTTTCTCGTTCTTTCGTTCCTTCTTTCTCTCCTCCGTCGTTCTTTTTTTCTCGTTCTTTCGTTCCTTCTTTCTCTCCGTCGTTCTTTTTTTCTCGTTCCTTCGTTCCTTCTTTCTTCCTCTCCTCCGTCGTTCTTTTTTTCTCGTTCTTTCGTTCTTTCTCTCCTCCGTCGTTCTTTTTTTCTCGTTCCTTCGTTCTTTCTCTCCTCCGTCGTTCTTTTTTTCTCGTTCTTTCGTTCTTTCGTTCCTTCTCTCCTCCGTCGTTCTTTTTTTCTCTTTCCTTCGTTCTTTCTCTCCTCCGTCGTTCTTCTTTTCTCGTTCTTTTGTTCCTTCTTTCTTTCTCTCCTCCGTCGTTCTTTTTTTCTCGTTCCTTCGTTCTTTCTCTCCTCCGTCGTTCTTTTTTTCTCGTTCTTTCGTTCCTTCCTTCTTTCTCTCCGTCGTTCTTTTTTTCTCGTTCCTTCGTTCTTTCTCTCCTCCGTCGTTCTTTTTTTCTCGTTCCTTCGTTCCTTCCTTCTTTCTCTCCGTCGTTCTTTTTTTCTCGTTCCTTCGTTCTTTCTGTCCTCCGTCGTTCTTTTTTCTCGTTCTTTCGTTCCTTCTTTCTTTCTCTCCTCCGTCGTTCTTTTTTCTCGTTCTTTCGTTCCTTCTTTCTTTCTCTCCTCCGTCGTTCTTTTTTTCTCGTTCTTTCGTTCCTTCTTTCTTTCTCTCCGTCGTTCTTTTTTTCTCGTTCTTTCGTTCCTTCTTTCTTTCTCTCCGTCGTTCTTTTTTCTCGTTCTTTCGTTCCTTCTTTCTCTCCGTCGTTCTTTTTTTCTCGTTCTTTCGTTCCTTCTTTCTTTCTCTCCTCCGTCGTTCTTTTTTTCTCGTTCTTTCGTTCCTTCTTTCTCTCCGTCGTTCTTTTTTTCTCGTTCTTTCGTTCCTTCTTTCTTTCTCTCCTCCGTCGTTCTTTTTTTCTCGTTCTTTCGTTCCTTCTTTCTTCCTCTCCTCCGTCGTTCTTTTTTCTCGTTCTTTCGTTCCTTCTTTCTTCCTCTCCTCCGTCGTTCTTTTTTTCTCGTTCCTTCGTTCCTTCTTTCTCTCCTCCGTCGTTCTTTTTTTCTCGTTCCTTCTTTCTTTCTCTCCTCCGTCGTTCTTTTTTTCTCGTTCCTTCGTTCCTTCTTTCTTCCTCTCCTCCGTCGTTCTTTTTTTCTCGTTCTTTCGTTCCTTCTTTCTCTCCGTCGTTCTTTTTTTCTCGTTCTTTCGTTCCTTCTTTCTTCCTCTCCTCCGTCGTTCTTTTTTTCTCGTTCTTTCGTTCCTTCTTTCTTTCTCTCCTCCGTCGTTCTTTTTTTCTCGTTCCTTCGTTCTTTCTTTCTCTCCGTCGTTCTTTTTTTCTCGTTCTTTCGTTCCTTCTTTCTCTCCTCCTTCGTTCTTTTTTTCTCGTTCTTTCGTTCCTTCTTTCTTTCTGTCCTCCGTCGTTCTTTTTTTCTCGTTCCTTCGTTCTTTCTCTCCTCCGTCGTTCTTTTTTTCTCGTTCTTTCGTTCTTTCGTTCCTTCTCTCCTCCGTCGTTCTTTTTTTCTCGTTCTTTCGTTCCTTCTTTCTTTCTCTCCTCCGTCGTTCTTTTTTTCTCGTTCCTTCGTTCTTTCTCTCCTCCGTCGTTCTTTTTTTCTCGTTCTTTCGTTCTTTCGTTCCTTCTCTCCTCCGTCGTTCTTTTTTTCTCGTTCCTTCGTTCTTTCTCTCCTCCGTCGTTCTTTTTTTCTCGTTCTTTCGTTCTTTCGTTCCTTCTCTCCTCCGTCGTTCTTTTTTTCTCGTTCTTTCGTTCTTTCTCTCCTCCGTCGTTCTTTTTTTCTCGTTCCTTCGTTCTTTCTCTCCTCCGTCGTTCTTTTTTTCTCGTTCTTTCGTTCCTTCTTTCTTTCTCTCCTCCGTCGTTCTTTTTTTCTCGTTCTTTCGTTCTTTCTCTCCTCCTTCGTTCTTTTTTTCTCGTTCCTTCGTTCCTTCTTTCTCTCCGTCGTTCTTTTTTTCTCGTTCTTTCGTTCCTTCTTTCTCTCCTCCGTCGTTCTTTTTTTCTCGTTCTTTCGTTCCTTCTTTCTCTCCGTCGTTCTTTTTTTCTCGTTCCTTCGTTCCTTCTTTCTTCCTCTCCTCCGTCGTTCTTTTTTTCTCGTTCTTTCGTTCTTTCTCTCCTCCGTCGTTCTTTTTTTCTCGTTCCTTCGTTCTTTCTCTCCTCCGTCGTTCTTTTTTTCTCGTTCTTTCGTTCTTTCGTTCCTTCTCTCCTCCGTCGTTCTTTTTTTCTCGTTCTTTCGTTCTTTCTCTCCTCCGTCGTTCTTTTTTTCTCTTTCCTTCGTTCTTTCTCTCCTCCGTCGTTCTTCTTTTCTCGTTCTTTTGTTCCTTCTTTCTTTCTCTCCTCCGTCGTTCTTTTTTTCTCGTTCCTTCGTTCTTTCTCTCCTCCGTCGTTCTTTTTTTCTCGTTCTTTCGTTCCTTCCTTCTTTCTCTCCGTCGTTCTTTTTTTCTCGTTCCTTCGTTCTTTCTCTCCTCCGTCGTTCTTTTTTTCTCGTTCCTTCGTTCCTTCCTTCTTTCTCTCCGTCGTTCTTTTTTTCTCGTTCCTTCGTTCTTTCTGTCCTCCGTCGTTCTTTTTTTCTTGTTCCTTCGTTCTTTCTCTCCTCCGTCGTTCTTTTTTTCTCGTTCTTTCGTTCCTTCTTTCTTTCTCTTCTCCGTCGTTCTTTTTTTCTCGTTCCTTCGTTCTTTCTCTCCTCCGTCGTTCTTTTTTTCTCGTTCCTTCGTTCCTTCCTTCTTTCTCTCCGTCGTTCTTTTTTTCTCGTTCCTTCGTTCCTTCTTTCTCTCCGTCGTTCTTTTTTTCTCGTTCCTTCGTTCCTTCCTTCTTTCTCTCCTCCGTCGTTCTTTTTTTCTCGTTCCTTCATTCCTTCCTTCTTTCTCTCCTCCGTCGTTCTTTTTTTCTCGTTCCTTCGTTCCTTCCTTCTTTCTCTCCTCCGTCGTTCTTTTTTTCTCGTTCCTTCGTTCCTTCCTTCTTTCTCTCCGTCGTTCTTTTTTTCTCGTTCCTTCGTTCTTTCTCTCCTCCGTCGTTCTTTTTTTCTCGTTCCTTCGTTCCTTCCTTCTTTCTCTCCGTCGTTCTTTTTTTCTCGTTCCTTCGTTCTTTCTCTCCTCCGTCGTTCTTTTTTTCTCGTTCTTTCGTTCTTTCGTTCCTTCTCTCCTCCGTCGTTCTTTTTTTCTCGTTCCTTCGTTCTTTCTCTCCTCCGTCGTTCTTTTTTTCTCGTTCTTTCGTTCTTTCGTTCCTTCTTTCTCTCCGTCGTTCTTTTTTTCTCGTTCCTTCTTTCTTTCTCTCCTCCGTCGTTCTTTTTTTCTCGTTCTTTCGTTCTTTCGTTCCTTCTCTCCTCCGTCGTTCTTTTTTTCTCGTTCCTTCGTTCCTTCGTTCTTTCTCTCCTCCGTCGTTCTTTTTTTCTCGTTCCTTCGTTCTTTCTCTCCTCCGTCGTTCTTTTTTTCTCGTTCCTTCGTTCCTTCCTTCTTTCTCTCCTCCGTCGTTCTTTTTTTCTCGTTCCTTCGTTCCTTCCTTCTTTCTCTCCTCCGTCGTTCTTTTTTTCTCGTTCCTTCGTTCTTTCTCTCCTCCGTCGTTCTTTTTTTCTCGTTCTTTCGTTCCTTCGTTCTTTCTCTCCTCCGTCGTTCTTTTTTTCTCGTTCCTTCGTTCCTTCGTTCTTTCTCTCCTCCGTCGTTCTTTTTTTCTCGTTCCTTCGTTCTTTCTCTCCTCCGTCGTTCTTTTTTTCTCGTTCCTTCGTTCTTTCTCTCCTCCGTCGTTCTTTTTTTCTCGTTCCTTCGTTCTTTCTCTCCTCCGTCGTTCTTTTTTTCTCGTTCTTTCGTTCTTTCTCTCCTCCGTCGTTCTTTTTTTCTCGTTCCTTCGTTCTTTCTCTCCTCCGTCGTTCTTTTTTTCTCGTTCTTTCGTTCCTTCGTTCTTTCTCTCCTCCGTCGTTCTTTTTTTCTCGTTCCTTCGTTCTTTCTCTCCTCCGTCGTTCTTTTTTCCTCGTTCTTTCGTTCCTTCTTTCTTTCTCTCCGTCGTTCTTTTTTTCTCGTTCTTTTGTTCCTTCTTTCTTTCTCTCCTCCGTCATTCTTTTTTTCTCGTTCCTTCGTTCTTTCTCTCCTCCGTCGTTCTTTTTTTCTCGTTCCTTCGTTCTTTCTCTCCTCCGTCGTTCTTTTTTTCTCGTTCCTTCGTTCTTTCTCTCCTCCGTCGTTCTTTTTTTCTCGTTCTTTCGTTCCTTCGTTCTTTCTCTCCTCCGTCGTTCTTTTTTTCTCGTTCCTTCGTTCTTTCTCTCCTCCGTCGTTCTTTTTTTCTCGTTCTTTCGTTCCTTCTTTCTTTCTCTCCGTCGTTCTTTTTTTCTCGTTCTTTTGTTCCTTCTTTCTTTCTCTCCTCCGTCATTCTTTTTTTCTCGTTCCTTCGTTCTTTCTCTCCTCCGTCGTTCTTTTTTTCTCGTTCCTTCGTTCTTTCTCTCCTCCGTCGTTCTTTTTTTCTCGTTCCTTCGTTCTTTCTCTCCTCCGTCGTTCTTTTTTTCTCGTTCTTTCGTTCCTTCTTTCTTTCTCTCCTCCGTCGTTCTTTTTTTCTCGTTCCTTCGTTCTTTCTCTCCTCCGTCGTTCTTTTTTTCTCGTTCTTTCGTTCCTTCTTTCTTTCTCTCCTCCGTCGTTCTTTTTTTCTCGTTCCTTCGTTCTTTCTCTCCTCCGTCGTTCTTTTTTTCTCGTTCCTTCGTTCTTTCTCTCCTCCGTCGTTCTTTTTTTCTCGTTCTTTCGTTCCTTCTTTCTTTCTCTCCTCCGTCGTTCTTTTTTTCTCGTTCCTTCGTTCTTTCTCTCCTCCGTCGTTCTTTTTTTCTCGTTCTTTCGTTCCTTCTTTCTTTCTCTCCTCCGTCGTTCTTTTTTTCTCGTTCCTTCGTTCTTTCTCTCCTCCGTCGTTCTTTTTTTCTCGTTCTTTCGTTCCTTCGTTCTTTCTCTCCGTCGTTCTTTTTTTCTCGTTCTTTCGTTCCTTCTTTCTTTCTCTCCGTCGTTCTTTTTTTCTCGTTCTTTCGTTCCTTCTTTCTTTCTCTCCTCCGTCGTTCTTTTTTTCTCGTTCTTTCGTTCTTTCTTTCTCTCCGTCGTTCTTTTTTTCTCCTTCTTTCGTTCCTTCTTTCTTTCTCTCCTCCGTCGTTCTTTTTTTCTCGTTCCTTCGTTCTTTCTCTCCTCCGTCGTTCTTTTTTTTCTCCTTCTTTCGTTCCTTCTTTCTTTCTCTCCTCCGTCGTTCTTTTTTTCTCGTTCCTTCGTTCTTTCTCTCCTCCGTCGTTCTTTTTTTCTCGTTCTTTCGTTCCTTCTTTCTTTCTCTCCGTCGTTCTTTTTTTCTCGTTCCTTCTTTCTTTCTCTCCTCCGTCGTTCTTTTTTTCTCCTTCTTTCGTTCCTTCTTTCTTTCTCTCCTCCGTCGTTCTTTTTTTCTCCTTCTTTCGTTCCTTCTTTCTTTCTCTCCTCCGTCGTTCTTTTTTTCTCGTTCTTTCGTTCTTTCTTTCTCTCCGTCGTTCTTTTTTTCTCCTTCTTTCGTTCCTTCTTTCTTTCTCTCCTCCGTCGTTCTTTTTTTCTCGTTCTTTCGTTCTTTCTCTCCTCCGTCGTTCTTTTTTTCTCGTTCTTTCGTTCCTTCTTTCTTTCTCTCCTCCGTCGTTCTTTTTTTCTCGTTCTTTCGTTCTTTCTTTCTCTCCGTCGTTCTTTTTTTCTCCTTCTTTCGTTCCTTCTTTCTTTCTCTCCTCCGTCGTTCTTTTTTTCTCGTTCCTTCGTTCTTTCGTTCTTTCTCTCCTCCGTCGTTCTTTTTTTCTCGTTCTTTCGTTCTTTCTCTCCTCCGTCGTTCTTTTTTTCTCGTTCCTTCGTTCTTTCGTTCTTTCTCTCCTCCGTCGTTCTTTTTTTCTCGTTCTTTCGTTCTTTCTCTCCTCCGTCGTTCTTTTTTTCTCGTTCCTTCGTTCTTTCGTTCTTTCTCTCCTCCGTCGTTCTTTTTTTCTCGTTCTTTCGTTCCTTCTCTCCTCCGTCGTTCTTTTTTTCTCGTTCCTTCGTTCTTTCGTTCTTTCTCTCCTCCGTCGTTCTTTTTTTCTCGTTCTTTCGTTCCTTCTCTCCTCCGTCGTTCTTTTTTTCTCGTTCCTTCGTTCTTTCTCTCCTCCGTCGTTCTTTTTTTCTCGTTCCTTCGTTCTTTCGTTCCTTCTCTCCTCCGTCGTTCTTTTTTTCTCGTTCTTTCGTTCCTTCTCTCCTCCGTCGTTCTTTTTTTCTCGTTCTTTCGTTTCTTCGTTCTTTCTCTCCTCCGTCGTTCTTTTTTTCTCGTTCTTTCGTTCCTTCTCTCCTCCGTCGTTCTTTTTTTCTCGTTCTTTCGTTCCTTCGTTCTTTCTCTCCTCCGTCGTTCTTTTTTTCTCGTTCTTTCGTTCCTTCTCTCCTCCGTCGTTCTTTTTTTCTCGTTCCTTCATTCTTTCTCTCCTCCGTCGTTCTTTTTTTCTCGTTCCTTCGTTCTTTCGTTCCTTCTCTCCTCCGTCGTTCTTTTTTTCTCGTTCTTTCGTTCTTTCTCTCCTCCGTCGTTCTTTTTTTCTCGTTCCTTCGTTCTTTCGTTCTTTCTCTCCTCCGTCGTTCTTTTTTTCTCGTTCTTTCGTTCCTTCTCTCCTCCGTCGTTCTTTTTTTCTCGTTCTTTCGTTCCTTCTTTCTTTCTCTCCTCCGTCGTTCTTTTTTTCTCGTTCTTTCGTTCCTTCGTTCTTTCTCTCCTCCGTCGTTCTTTTTTTCTCGTTCTTTCGTTCTTTCTCTCCTCCGTCGTTCTTTTTTTCTCGTTCCTTCGTTCTTTCGTTCTTTCTCTCCTCCGTCGTTCTTTTTTTCTCGTTCTTTCGTTCCTTCTCTCCTCCGTCGTTCTTTTTTTCTCGTTCTTTCGTTCCTTCGTTCTTTCTCTCCTCCGTCGTTCTTTTTTTCTCGTTCTTTCGTTCTTTCTCTCCTCCGTCGTTCTTTTTTTCTCGTTCTTTCGTTCTTTCTCTCCTCCGTCGTTCTTTTTTTCTCGTTCTTTCGTTCCTTCGTTCTTTCTCTCCTCCGTCGTTCTTTTTTTCTCGTTCTTTCGTTCCTTCGTTCTTTCTCTCCTCCGTCGTTCTTTTTTTCTCGTTCTTTCGTTCTTTCTCTCCTCCGTCGTTCTTTTTTTCTCGTTCCTTCGTTCTTTCGTTCCTTCTCTCCTCCGTCGTTCTTTTTTTCTCGTTCTTTCGTTCCTTCTCTCCTCCGTCGTTCTTTTTTTCTCGTTCTTTCGTTCCTTCGTTCTTTCTCTCCTCCGTCGTTCTTTTTTTCTCGTTCTTTCGTTCCTTCGTTCTTTCTCTCCTCCGTCGTTCTTTTTTTCTCGTTCTTTCGTTCCTTCTCTCCTCCGTCGTTCTTTTTTTCTCGTTCTTTCGTTCCTTCGTTCTTTCTCTCCTCCGTCGTTCTTTTTTTCTCGTTCTTTCGTTCCTTCTCTCCTCCGTCGTTCTTTTTTTCTCGTTCTTTCGTTCCTTCTTTCTCTCCTCCGTCGTTCTTTTTTTCTCGTTCTTTCGTTCTTTCTCTCCTCCGTCGTTCTTTTTTCCTCGTTCTTTCGTTCCTTCTTTCTTTCTCTCCGTCGTTCTTTTTTTCTCGTTCTTTTGTTCTTTCTCTCCTCCGTCATTCTTTTTTTCTCGTTCCTTCGTTCTTTCTCTCCTCCGTCGTTCTTTTTTTCTCGTTCCTTCGTTCTTTCTCTCCTCCGTCGTTCTTTTTTTCTCGTTCTTTCGTTCCTTCGTTCTTTCTCTCCTCCGTCGTTCTTTTTTTCTCGTTCCTTCGTTCTTTCTCTCCTCCGTCGTTCTTTTTTTCTCGTTCTTTCGTTCCTTCTTTCTTTCTCTCCGTCGTTCTTTTTTTCTCGTTCTTTTGTTCCTTCTTTCTTTCTCTCCTCCGTCATTCTTTTTTTCTCGTTCCTTCGTTCTTTCTCTCCTCCGTCGTTCTTTTTTTCTCGTTCCTTCATTCTTTCTCTCCTCCGTCGTTCTTTTTTTTCTCGTTCTTTCTTTCTTTCTCTCCTCCGTCGTTCTTTTTTTCTCGTTCCTTCGTTCTTTCTCTCCTCCGTCGTTCTTTTTTTCTCGTTCTTTCGTTCCTTCTTTCTTTCTCTCCTCCGTCGTTCTTTTTTTCTCGTTCCTTCGTTCTTTCTCTCCTCCGTCGTTCTTTTTTTCTCGTTCCTTCGTTCTTTCTCTCCTCCGTCGTTCTTTTTTTCTCGTTCTTTCGTTCCTTCTTTCTTTCTCTCCTCCGTCGTTCTTTTTTTCTCCTTCTTTCGTTCCTTCTTTCTTTCTCTCCTCCGTCGTTCTTTTTTTCTCGTTCCTTCGTTCTTTCTCTCCTCCGTCGTTCTTTTTTTCTCGTTCTTTCGTTCCTTCTTTCTTTCTCTCCGTCGTTCTTTTTTTCTCGTTCTTTCGTTCCTTCTTTCTTTCTCTCCGTCGTTCTTTTTTTCTCGTTCTTTCGTTCCTTCTTTCTTTCTCTCCTCCGTCGTTCTTTTTTTCTCGTTCTTTCGTTCTTTCTTTCTCTCCGTCGTTCTTTTTTTCTCCTTCTTTCGTTCCTTCTTTCTTTCTCTCCTCCGTCGTTCTTTTTTTCTCGTTCCTTCGTTCTTTCTCTCCTCCGTCGTTCTTTTTTTTCTCGTTCTTTCGTTCCTTCTTTCTTTCTCTCCTCCGTCGTTCTTTTTTTCTCGTTCCTTCGTTCTTTCTCTCCTCCGTCGTTCTTTTTTTCTCGTTCTTTCGTTCCTTCTTTCTTTCTCTCCGTCGTTCTTTTTTTCTCGTTCCTTCTTTCTTTCTCTCCTCCGTCGTTCTTTTTTTCTCCTTCTTTCGTTCCTTCTTTCTTTCTCTCCTCCGTCGTTCTTTTTTTCTCCTTCTTTCGTTCCTTCTTTCTTTCTCTCCTCCGTCGTTCTTTTTTTCTCGTTCTTTCGTTCTTTCTTTCTCTCCGTCGTTCTTTTTTTCTCCTTCTTTCGTTCCTTCTTTCTTTCTCTCCTCCGTCGTTCTTTTTTTCTCGTTCTTTCGTTCTTTCTCTCCTCCGTCGTTCTTTTTTTCTCGTTCTTTCGTTCTTTCTCTCCTCCGTCGTTCTTTTTTTCTCGTTCCTTCGTTCTTTCGTTCTTTCTCTCCTCCGTCGTTCTTTTTTTCTCGTTCTTTCGTTCCTTCTCTCCTCCGTCGTTCTTTTTTTCTCGTTCCTTCGTTCTTTCGTTCTTTCTCTCCTCCGTCGTCCTTTTTTTCTCGTTCTTTCGTTCCTTCTCTCCTCCGTCGTTCTTTTTTTCTCGTTCCTTCGTTCTTTCTCTCCTCCGTCGTTCTTTTTTTCTCGTTCCTTCGTTCTTTCGTTCCTTCTCTCCTCCGTCGTTCTTTTTTTCTCGTTCTTTCGTTCCTTCTCTCCTCCGTCGTTCTTTTTTTCTCGTTCCTTCGTTCTTTCGTTCTTTCTCTCCTCCGTCGTTCTTTTTTTCTCGTTCTTTCGTTCCTTCTCCGTCGTTCTTTTTTTCTCGTTCTTTCGTTTCTTCGTTCTTTCTCTCCTCCGTCGTTCTTTTTTTCTCGTTCTTTCGTTCCTTCTCTCCTCCGTCGTTCTTTTTTTCTCGTTCTTTCGTTCCTTCGTTCTTTCTCTCCTCCGTCGTTCTTTTTTTCTCGTTCTTTCGTTCCTTCTCTCCTCCGTCGTTCTTTTTTTCTCGTTCCTTCATTCTTTCTCTCCTCCGTCGTTCTTTTTTTCTCGTTCCTTCGTTCTTTCGTTCCTTCTCTCCTCCGTCGTTCTTTTTTTCTCGTTCTTTCGTTCTTTCTCTCCTCCGTCGTTCTTTTTTTCTCGTTCCTTCGTTCTTTCGTTCTTTCTCTCCTCCGTCGTTCTTTTTTTCTCGTTCTTTCGTTCCTTCTCTCCTCCGTCGTTCTTTTTTTCTCGTTCTTTCGTTCCTTCGTTCTTTCTCTCCTCCGTCGTTCTTTTTTTCTCGTTCTTTCGTTCCTTCGTTCTTTCTCTCCTCCGTCGTTCTTTTTTTCTCGTTCTTTCGTTCTTTCTCTCCTCCGTCGTTCTTTTTTTCTCGTTCCTTCGTTCTTTCGTTCTTTCTCTCCTCCGTCGTTCTTTTTTTCTCGTTCTTTCGTTCCTTCTCTCCTCCGTCGTTCTTTTTTTCTCGTTCTTTCGTTCCTTCGTTCTTTCTCTCCTCCGTCGTTCTTTTTTTCTCGTTCTTTCGTTCCTTCGTTCTTTCTCTCCTCCGTCGTTCTTTTTTTCTCGTTCTTTCGTTCCTTCGTTCTTTCTCTCCTCCGTCGTTCTTTTTTTCTCGTTCTTTCGTTCTTTCTCTCCTCCGTCGTTCTTTTTTTCTCGTTCTTTCGTTCCTTCTCTCCTCCGTCGTTCTTTTTTTCTCGTTCTTTCGTTCCTTCTCTCCTCCGTCGTTCTTTTTTTCTCGTTCTTTCGTTCCTTCTCTCCTCCGTCGTTCTTTTTTTCTCGTTCTTTCGTTCCTTCTCTCCTCCGTCGTTCTTTTTTTCTCGTTCTTTCGTTCCTTCGTTCTTTCTCTCCTCCGTCGTTCTTTTTTTCTCGTTCTTTCGTTCCTTCTCTCCTCCGTCGTTCTTTTTTTCTCGTTCCTTCATTCTTTCTCTCCTCCGTCGTTCTTTTTTTCTCGTTCCTTCGTTCTTTCGTTCCTTCTCTCCTCCGTCGTTCTTTTTTTCTCGTTCTTTCGTTCTTTCTCTCCTCCGTCTTTCTTTTTTTCTCGTTCCTTCGTTCTTTCGTTCTTTCTCTCCTCCGTCGTTCTTTTTTTCTCGTTCTTTCGTTCCTTCTCTCCTCCGTCGTTCTTTTTTTCTCGTTCTTTCGTTCCTTCGTTCTTTCTCTCCTCCGTCGTTCTTTTTTTCTCGTTCTTTCGTTCCTTCGTTCTTTCTCTCCTCCGTCGTTCTTTTTTTCTCGTTCTTTCGTTCTTTCTCTCCTCCGTCGTTCTTTTTTTCTCGTTCCTTCGTTCTTTCGTTCTTTCTCTCCTCCGTCGTTCTTTTTTTCTCGTTCTTTCGTTCCTTCTCTCCTCCGTCGTTCTTTTTTTCTCGTTCCTTCGTTCTTTCGTTCTTTCTCTCCTCCGTCGTTCTTTTTTTCTCGTTCTTTCGTTCCTTCTCTCCTCCGTCGTTCTTTTTTTCTCGTTCTTTCGTTCCTTCGTTCTTTCTCTCCTCCGTCGTTCTTTTTTTCTCGTTCTTTCGTTCCTTCGTTCTTTCTCTCCTCCGTCGTTCTTTTTTTCTCGTTCTTTCGTTCTTTCTCTCCTCCGTCGTTCTTTTTTTCTCGTTCTTTCGTTCTTTCTCTCCTCCGTCGTTCTTTTTTTCTCGTTCCTTCGTTCTTTCGTTCTTTCTCTCCTCCGTCGTTCTTTTTTTCTCGTTCTTTCGTTCCTTCTCTCCTCCGTCGTTCTTTTTTTCTCGTTCTTTCGTTCCTTCTTTCTTTCTCTCCTCCGTCGTTCTTTTTTTCTCGTTCTTTCGTTCTTTCTCTCCTCCGTCGTTCTTTTTTTCTCGTTCTTTCGTTCTTTCTCTCCTCCGTCGTTCTTTTTTTCTCGTTCTTTCGTTCCTTCGTTCTTTCTCTCCTCCGTCGTTCTTTTTTTCTCGTTCTTTCGTTCCTTCGTTCTTTCTCTCCTCCGTCGTTCTTTTTTTCTCGTTCTTTCGTTCTTTCTCTCCTCCGTCGTTCTTTTTTTCTCGTTCCTTCGTTCTTTCGTTCCTTCTCTCCTCCGTCGTTCTTTTTTTCTCGTTCTTTCGTTCCTTCTCTCCTCCGTCGTTCTTTTTTTCTCGTTCTTTCGTTCCTTCGTTCTTTCTCTCCTCCGTCGTTCTTTTTTTCTCGTTCTTTCGTTCCTTCGTTCTTTCTCTCCTCCGTCGTTCTTTTTTTCTCGTTCTTTCGTTCCTTCTCTCCTCCGTCGTTCTTTTTTTCTCGTTCTTTCGTTCCTTCGTTCTTTCTCTCCTCCGTCGTTCTTTTTTTCTCGTTCTTTCGTTCTTTCTCTCCTCCGTCGTTCTTTTTTTCTCGTTCCTTCGTTCTTTCGTTCCTTCTCTCCTCCGTCGTTCTTTTTTTCTCGTTCTTTCGTTCCTTCTCTCCTCCGTCGTTCTTTTTTTCTCGTTCTTTCGTTCCTTCGTTCTTTCTCTCCTCCGTCGTTCTTTTTTTCTCGTTCTTTCGTTCCTTCGTTCTTTCTCTCCTCCGTCGTTCTTTTTTTCTCGTTCTTTCGTTCCTTCTCTCCTCCGTCGTTCTTTTTTTCTCGTTCTTTCGTTCCTTCGTTCTTTCTCTCCTCCGTCGTTCTTTTTTTCTCGTTCTTTCGTTCTTTCTCTCCTCCGTCGTTCTTTTTTTCTCGTTCCTTCGTTCTTTCGTTCCTTCTCTCCTCCGTCGTTCTTTTTTTCTCGTTCTTTCGTTCCTTCTCTCCTCCGTCGTTCTTTTTTTCTCGTTCTTTCGTTCCTTCGTTCTTTCTCTCCTCCGTCGTTCTTTTTTTCTCGTTCTTTCGTTCCTTCGTTCTTTCTCTCCTCCGTCGTTCTTTTTTTCTCGTTCTTTCGTTCCTTCTCTCCTCCGTCGTTCTTTTTTTCTCGTTCTTTCGTTCCTTCGTTCTTTCTCTCCTCCGTCGTTCTTTTTTTCTCGTTCTTTCGTTCTTTCTCTCCTCCGTCGTTCTTTTTTTCTCGTTCTTTCGTTCCTTCTTTCTCTCCTCCGTCGTTCTTTTTTTCTCGTTCTTTCGTTCTTTCTCTCCTCCGTCGTTCTTTTTTTCTCGTTCTTTCGTTCTTTCTCTCCTCCTTCGTTCTTTTTTTCTCGTTCCTTCGTTCTTTCTCTCCTCCGTCGTTCTTTTTTTCTCGTTCTTTCGTTCCTTCTTTCTCTCCTCCGTCGTTCTTTTTTTCTCGTTCTTTCGTTCTTTCTCTCCTCCGTCGTTCTTTTTTTCTCGTTCTTTCGTTCTTTCTCTCCTCCTTCGTTCTTTTTTTCTCGTTCCTTCGTTCTTTCTCTCCTCCGTCGTTCTTTTTTTCTCGTTCTTTCGTTCCTTCTCTCCTCCGTCGTTCTTTTTTTCTCGTTCTTTCGTTCCTTCTTTCTTTCTCTCCTCCGTCGTTCTTTTTTTCTCGTTCTTTCTTTCTTTCTCTCCTCCGTCGTTCCTTTTTCTCGTTCTTTCTTTCTTTCTCTCCTCCTTCGTTCTTTTTTTCTCGTTCCTTCGTTCCTTCTTTCTCTCCGTCGTTCTTTTTTTCTCGTTCTTTCGTTCCTTCTTTCTTTCTCTCCTCCGTCGTTCTTTTTTTCTCGTTCCTTCGTTCTTTCTCTCCTCCGTCGTTCTTTTTTTCTCGTTCTTTCGTTCCTTCTCTCCTCCGTCGTTCTTTTTTTCTCGTTCTTTCGTTCCTTCTTTCTTTCTCTCCTCCGTCGTTCTTTTTTTCTCGTTCTTTCTTTCTTTCTCTCCTCCGTCGTTCCTTTTTCTCGTTCTTTCTTTCTTTCTCTCCTCCTTCGTTCTTTTTTTCTCGTTCCTTCGTTCCTTCTTTCTCTCCGTCGTTCTTTTTTTCTCGTTCTTTCGTTCCTTCTTTCTTTCTCTCCTCCGTCGTTCTTTTTTTCTCGTTCCTTCGTTCTTTCTCTCCTCCGTCGTTCTTTTTTTCTCGTTCTTTCGTTCCTTCTCTCCTCCGTCGTTCTTTTTTTCTCGTTCTTTCGTTCCTTCTTTCCTTCTCTCCTCCGTCGTTCTTTTTTTCTCGTTCCTTCGTTCTTTCTCTCCTCCTTCGTTCTTTTTTTCTCGTTCTTTCGTTCTTTCTCTCCTCCTTCGTTCTTTTTTTCTCGTTCTTTCGTTCCTTCTTTCTTTCTCTCCTCCTTCGTTCTTTTTTTCTCGTTCTTTCGTTCCTTCTCTCCTCCTTCGTTCTTTTTTTCTCGTTCTTTCGTTCCTTCTTTCTTTCTCTCCTCCGTCGTTCTTTTTTTCTCGTTCTTTCGTTCCTTCTCTCCTCCGTCGTTCTTTTTTTCTCGTTCTTTCGTTCCTTCTTTCTCTCCTCCGTCGTTCTTTTTTTCTCGTTCTTTCGTTCCTTCTCTCCTCCGTCGTTCTTTTTTTCTCGTTCTTTCGTTCCTTCTTTCTCTCCTCCGTCGTTCTTTTTTTCTCGTTCCTTCTTTCTTTCTCTCCTCCTTCGTTCTTTTTTTCTCGTTCTTTCGTTCTTTCGTTCTTTCTCTCCTCCGTCGTTCTTTTTTTCTCGTTCTTTCGTTCCTTCGTTCTTTCTCTCCTCCGTCGTTCTTTTTTTCTCGTTCTTTCGTTCCTTCTTTCTTTCTCTCCGTCGTTCTTTTTTTCTCGTTCTTTCGTTCCTTCTTTCTCTCCTCCGTCGTTCTTTTTTTCTCGTTCTTTCATTCTTTCTCTCCTCCGTCGTTCTTTTTTTCTCGTTCTTTCGTTCCTTCTTTCTCTCCTCCGTCGTTCTTTTTTTCTCGTTCCTTCTTTCTTTCTCTCCTCCTTCGTTCTTTTTTTCTCGTTCTTTCGTTCTTTCGTTCTTTCTCTCCTCCGTCGTTCTTTTTTTCTCGTTCTTTCGTTCCTTCTCTCCTCCGTCGTTCTTTTTTTCTCGTTCTTTCGTTCCTTCGTTCTTTCTCTCCTCCGTCGTTCTTTTTTTCTCGTTCCTTCGTTCTTTCGTTCTTTCTCTCCTCCGTCGTTCTTTTTTTCTCGTTCTTTCGTTCCTTCTTTCTCTCCTCCGTCGTTCTTTTTTTCTCGTTCTTTCGTTCCTTCTTTCTCTCCTCCGTCGTTCTTTTTTTCTCGTTCTTTCGTTCCTTCTTTCTCTCCTCCGTCATTCTTTTTTTCTCGTTCCTTCTTTCTTTCTCTCCTCCGTCGTTCTTTTTTTCTCGTTCTTTCGTTCCTTCTTTCTCTCCTCCGTCGTTCTTTTTTTCTCGTTCTTTCGTTCCTTCTTTCTCTCCTCCGTCGTTCTTTTTTTCTCGTTCTTTCGTTCCTTCTTTCTCTCCTCCGTCATTCTTTTTTTCTCGTTCCTTCTTTCTTTCTCTCCTCCGTCGTTCTTTTTTTCTCGTTCTTTCGTTCCTTCTTTCTCTCCTCCGTCGTTCTTTTTTTCTCGTTCTTTCGTTCCTTCTTTCTCTCCTCCGTCGTTCTTTTTTTCTCGTTCCTTCTTTCTTTCTCTCCTCCTTCGTTCTTTTTTTCCCGTTCTTTCGTTCTTTCGTTCTTTCTCTCCTCCGTCGTTCTTTTTTTCTCGTTCTTTCGTTCCTTCGTTCTTTCTCTCCTCCGTCGTTCTTTTTTTCTCGTTCCTTCGTTCTTTCGTTCTTTCTCTCCTCCGTCGTTCTTTTTTTCTCGTTCTTTCGTTCCTTCTTTCTTTCTCTCCTCCGTCGTTCTTTTTTTCTCGTTCCTTCGTTCTTTCTCTCCTCCGTCGTTCTTTTTTTCTCGTTCTTTCGTTCCTTCTTTCTTTCTCTCCTCCGTCGTTCTTTTTTTCTCGTTCTTTCATTCTTTCTCTCCTCCGTCGTTCTTTTTTTCTCGTTCCTTCGTTCTTTCGTTCTTTCTCTCCTCCGTCGTTCTTTTTTTCTCGTTCTTTCGTTCCTTCTCTCCTCCGTCGTTCTTTTTTTCTCGTTCTTTCGTTCCTTCTTTCTTTCTCTCCTCCGTCGTTCTTTTTTTCTCGTTCTTTCTTTCTTTCTTTCTCTCCTCCGTCGTTCCTTTTTCTCGTTCTTTCTTTCTTTCTCTCCTCTTTCGTTCTTTTTTTCTCGTTCCTTCGTTCCTTCTTTCTCTCCGTCGTTCTTTTTTTCTCGTTCTTTCGTTCCTTCTTTCTTTCTCTCCTCCGTCGTTCTTTTTTTCTCGTTCTTTCGTTCTTTCGTTCCTTCTCTCCTCCGTCGTTCTTTTTTTCTCGTTCCTTCGTTCCTTCTTTCTCTCCGTCGTTCTTTTTTTCTCGTTCTTTCGTTCCTTCTTTCTTTCTCTCCTCCGTCGTTCTTTTTTTCTCGTTCTTTCGTTCTTTCGTTCCTTCTCTCCTCCGTCGTTCTTTTTTTCTCGTTCTTTTGTTCCTTCTTTCTTTCTCTCCTCCGTCGTTCTTTTTTTCTCGTTCTTTTTTTCTCGTTCTTTTTTTCTCGTTCTTTTGTTCCTTCTTTCTTTCTCTCCTCCGTCGTTCTTTTTTTCTCGTTCCTTCGTTCCTTCTTTCTCTCCTTCGTTCTTTTTTTCTCGTTCTTTCGTTCCTTCTTTCTTTCTCTCCTCCGTCGTTCTTTTTTTCTCGTTCCTTCGTTCTTTCTCTCCTCCGTCGTTCTTTTTTTCTCGTTCTTTTGTTCCTTCTTTCTTTCTCTCCTCCTTCGTATTTTTTTTCTCGTTCTTTCGTTCCTTCTTTCTTTCTCTCCTCCGTCGTTCTTTTTTTCTCGTTCTTTCGTTCCTTCTCTCCTCCGTCGTTCTTTTTTTCTCGTTCTTTCGTTCCTTCTTTCTTTCTCTCCTCCTTCGTATTTTTTTTCTCGTTCTTTCGTTCCTTCTTTCTTTCTCTCCTCCGTCGTTCTTTTTTTCTCGTTCTTTCGTTCCTTCTCTCCTCCGTCGTTCTTTTTTTCTCGTTCCTTCGTTCTTTCTCTCCTCCGTCGTTCTTTTTTTCTCGTTCTTTCGTTCCTTCTTTCTTTCTCTCCTCCGTCGTTCTTTTTTTCTCGTTCTTTCGTTCCTTCTCTCCTCCGTCGTTCTTTTTTTCTCGTTCTTTCGTTCCTTCTTTCTTTCTCTCCTCCTTCGTATTTTTTTTCTCGTTCTTTCGTTCCTTCTTTCTTTCTCTCCTCCGTCGTTCTTTTTTTCTCGTTCTTTCGTTCCTTCTCTCCTCCGTCGTTCTTTTTTTCTCGTTCTTTCGTTCCTTCTTTCCTTCTCTCCTCCGTCGTTCTTTTTTTCTCGTTCCTTCGTTCTTTCTCTCCTCCTTCGTTCTTTTTTTCTCGTTCTTTCGTTCCTTCTTTCCTTCTCTCCTCCGTCGTTCTTTTTTTCTCGTTCCTTCGTTCTTTCTCTCCTCCTTCGTTCTTTTTTTCTCGTTCTTTCGTTCTTTCTCTCCTCCTTCGTTCTTTTTTTGTCGTTCCTTCGTTCCTTCTTTCTCTCCGTCGTTCTTTTTTTCTCGTTCTTTCGTTCTTTCTCTCCTCCTTCGTTCTTTTTTTCTCGTTCTTTCGTTCTTTCTCTCCTCCTTCGTTCTTTTTTTCTCGTTCCTTCGTTCCTTCTTTCTCTCCGTCGTTCTTTTTTTCTCGTTCTTTTGTTCCTTCTCTCCTCCGTCGTTCTTTTTTTCTCGTTCTTCCGTTCCTTCTTTCTTTCTCTCCTCCTTCGTATTTTTTTTCTCGTTCTTTCGTTCCTTCTTTCTTTCTCTCCTCCGTCGTTCTTTTTTTCTCGTTCTTTCGTTCTTTCTCTCCTCCTTCGTTCTTTTTTTCTCGTTCCTTCGTTCCTTCTTTCTCTCCGTCGTTCTTTTTTTCTCGTTCTTTCGTTCCTTCTTTCTTTCTCTCCTCCGTCGTTCTTTTTTTCTCGTTCTTTCGTTCTTTCTCTCCTCCTTCGTTCTTTTTTTCTCGTTCTTTCGTTCTTTCTCTCCTCCTTCGTTCTTTTTTTCTCATTCCTTCGTTCCTTCTTTCTCTCCGTCGTTCTTTTTTTCTCGTTCTTTCGTTCCTTCTCTCCTCCGTTGTTCTTTTTTTCTCGTTCTTTCGTTCCTTCTTTCTTTCTCTCCTCCTTCGTATTTTTTTTCTCGTTCTTTCGTTCCTTCTTTCTTTCTCTCCTCCGTCGTTCTTTTTTTCTCGTTCTTTCGTTCTTTCTCTCCTCCTTCGTTCTTTTTTTCTCGTTCCTTCGTTCCTTCTTTCTCTCCGTCGTTCTTTTTTTCTCGTTCTTTCGTTCCTTCTTTCTTTCTCTCCTCCGTCGTTCTTTTTTTCTCGTTCTTTCGTTCCTTCTTTCTTTCTCTCCTCCGTCGTTCTTTTTTTCTCGTTCCTTCTTTCTTTCTCTCCTCCGTCGTTCTTTTTTTCTCGTTCTTTCGTTCCTTCTTTCTTTCTCTCCTCCGTCGTTCTTTTTTTCTCGTTCTTTCTTTCTTTCTCTCCTCCGTCGTTCTTTTTTTCTCGTTCCTTCGTTCTTTCTCTCCTCCGTCGTTCTTTTTTTCTCGTTCTTTCGTTCCTTCTTTCTTTCTCTCCTCCGTCGTTCTTTTTTTCTCGTTCCTTCTTTCTTTCTCTCCTCCGTCGTTCTTTTTTTCTCGTTCTTTCGTTCCTTCTTTCTTTCTCTCCTCCGTCGTTCTTTTTTTCTCGTTCTTTCTTTCTTTCTCTCCTCCGTCGTTCTTTTTTTCTCGTTCTTTCTTTCTTTCTCTCCTCCGTCGTACTTTTTTTCTCGTTCTTTCGTTCCTTCTTTCTTTCTCTCCTCCGTCGTTCTTTTTTTCTCGTTCCTTCGTTCTTTCTCTCCTCCGTCGTTCTTTTTTTCTCGTTCTTTCGTTCCTTCCTTCTTTCTCTCCGTCGTTCTTTTTTTCTCGTTCCTTCGTTCCTTCTTTCTCTCCGTCGTTCTTTTTTTCTCGTTCTTTCGTTCCTTCTTTCTTTCTTTCTCTCCGTCGTTCTTTTTTTCTCGTTCTTTCATTCCTTCTTTCTCTCCGTCGTTCTTTTTTTCTCGTTCTTTCGTTCCTTCTTTCTTCCTCTCCTCCTTCGTTCTTTTTTTCTCGTTCCTTCGTTCCTTCTTTCTCTCCGTCGTTCTTTTTTTCTCGGTCTTTCGTTCCTTCTTTCTCTTCTCCTTCGTTCTTTTTTTCTCGCTCTTTCGTTCCTTCTTTCTTTCTTTCTCTCCGTCGTTCTTTTTTTCTCGTTCTTTCGTTCCTTCTTTCTTTCTTTCTCTCCGTCGTTCTTTTTTTCTCGTTCTTTCATTCCTTCTTTCTCTCCGTCGTTCTTTTTTTCTCCTTCTTTCGTTCCTTCTTTCTTTCTTTCCTCCGTCGTTCTTTTTTTCTCGTTCTTACGTTCTTTCTCTCCTCCGTCGTTCTTTTTTCTCGTTCTTTCGTTCCTTCTTTCTCTCCGTCGTTCTTTTTTTCTCGTTCTTTCGTTCCTTTTTTCTCTCCATCGTTCTTTTTTCTCGTTCTTTCGTTCCTTCTTTCTTTCTCTCCTCCGTCGTTCTTTTTTTCTCGTTCTTTCGTTCCTTCTTTCTTTCTCTCCTCCGTCGTTCTTTTTTTCTCCTTCTTTCGTTCCTTCTTTCTCTCAGTCATTCTTTTTTTCTCCTTCTTTCGTTCTTTCTCTCCTCCTTCGTTCTTTTTTTCTCGTTCCTTCGTTCCTTCTTTCTCTCCGTCGTTCTTTTTTTCTCGTTCCTTCGTTCCTTCTTTCTCTCCGTCGTTCTTTTTTTCTCGTTCTTTCGTTCCTTCTTTCTCTCCTCCTTCGTTCTTTTTTTCTCGTTCTTTCGTTCCTTCTTTCTTTCTTTCTCTCCGTCGTTCTTTTTTTCTCGTTCTTTCATTCCTTCTTTCTCTCCGTCGTTCTTTTTTTCTCCTTCTTTCGTTCCTTCTTTCTTTCTTTCCTCCGTCGTTCTTTTTTTCTCGTTCTTTCATTCCTTCTTTCTCTCCGTCGTTCTTTTTTTCTCCTTCTTTCGTTCCTTCTTTCTTTCTTTCCTCCGTCGTTCTTTTTTTCTCGTTCTTTCGTTCTTTCTTTCCTCCGTCGTTCTTTTTTTCTCGTTCTTTCGTTCCTTCTTTCTTTCTCTCCTTCGTTCTTTTTTTCTCGTTCTTTCGTTCTTTCTTTCTCTCCTTCGTTCTTTTTTTCTCGTTCTTTCGTTCTTTCGTTCTTTCTCTCCTTCGTTCTTTTTTTCTCGTTCTTTCGTACTTTCTTTCCTTCCGTCGTTCTCTTTTTCTCGTTGTTTCGTTCTTTCTCTCCTTCGTTCTTTTTTTCTCGTTCTTTCGTTCTTTCTTTCTTTCCGTCGTTCTTTCTTTCTCGTTCTATCTTTCTTTCTCTTTCTATCTTCCTTTCTTTCTTTCTTTCTTTCTTTCTCGTTCTTTCTTTCTCGTTCTTTCTTTGTTTCTTTCTCGTTCTTTCTTTCTTTTATCCTTTTTCTATCTTTCTTTTTCGTTCTTTCTCTCTTGTTCTTTCTTTCTCGTTCTTTCTTTCTCGGTCTTTCTTTCTTTCTTTCTCGGTCTTTCTCGTTCTCTCTTTCTTTCTTCTTTCTTTCTTTTCTCATTCTTTCTTTCCTCATTCTTTCTTTCTTTCTCGTCCTTTCTTTTTTTTCTTCCTTTTTCGAACTTTCTTTCTTCTTTTTATTTTTTTCTTTCTTGTTCTTTCTTTCTTTTATTTTCTTTCTTTCTTTCTTTCTTTCTTTCTTTCTTTCTTTCTTTCTTTCTTTCTTTCTTTGTTTCTTCCTTTTTTGTTCTTTCTCGTTCTTTCTTTCTTTCTTTCTCGTTCTTTCTTTCTTTCCTTCTCATTCTTTCTTTCCTTTGTTCTTTTTTTCTCGTTCTTTCATTCTTTCTTTCTTTCGTTCTCTTTTTCTCGTTCTTTTGTTCTTTCTTTCCTTCGTTCTTTTTTTCTCGTTCTTTTGTTCTTTCTTTTTTTCTTTCGCTCTTTTTTTCTCTTTCTTTCTTTCTTTCTTTCTTTCTTTCTTCCTTCCTTCCTTCCTTCCTTCCTTCCTTCCTTCCTTCCTTCTCTTTTCTCGTTCTTTCGTTCTTTCTTTCCTTCGTTCTTTTTTCTTGTTCTTTTTTTCTCGTTCTTTCTTTCTTTCCTTCGTTCTCTTTTTCTCGTTCTTTCGTTCTTTCTTTCCTTCCTTTGTTCTTTTTTTCTCATTCTTTCTTTCTTTCTTTCTTTCTTTCTTTCTTTCTTTCTTTCTTTCTTTCTTTCTTTCTTTCTTTCTTTCTTTCTTTCTTTCTTTCTTTCTTTCCTTCGTTCTCTTTTTCTCATTCTTTCGTTCCTTCTTTCTTTCCTTCGTTCTTTTTTTCACGTTCTTTCATTCTTTCTTTCTTTCCTTCATTCTCTTTTTCTCGTTCTTTCATTCTTTCTTTCCTTTGTTCTCTTTTTCTCGTTCTTTCGTTCCTTCTTTCTTTCATTCGTTCTTTTTTTCTCGTTCTTTCGTTCTTTCTTTCTTTCCTTCGTTCTTTTTTTCTCGTTCTTTCGTTCTTTCTTTCCTTCGTTCTCTTTTTCTCGTTCTTTCGTTCT
The DNA here is from genome assembly GCF_024509145.1 of Vidua macroura. Taxonomy (NCBI): domain Eukaryota; kingdom Metazoa; phylum Chordata; class Aves; order Passeriformes; family Viduidae; genus Vidua; species Vidua macroura. The sequence goes on along the minus strand of NC_071576.1, from coordinate 22,428,459 downwards.
TTCCTTCATTCTTTTTTTCTTGTTCTTTCGTTCTTTCCTTCGTTCTTTTTTTCTCTTTCTTTCTTTCTTTCTTTCTTTCTTTCTTTCTTTCTTTCTTTCTTTCTTTCTTTCTTTCTTTCTTTCTTTCTTTCTTTCTTTCTTTCTTTCTTTCTTTCTTTCTTTCTTTCTTTCTTTCTTTCTTTCTTTCTTTCTTTCTTTCTTTCTTTCTTTCTTTCTTTCTTTCTTTCTTTCTTTCTTTCTTTCTTTCTTTCTTTCTTTCTTTCTTTCTTTCTCCCAAGCTGAGAGATAAGGGTCATACTGCTTTGCTTTGCAAAATTATTGTCAGGACCAATTAGTTAACTTTATGTGAAGCTTGGTGGAAGCACAAAGTATTAGTATATAGAATTCAATCAATACACATCTTTAAAAGCCAATCCAAAGAAGGAAATAAAATGGTGTCAAACAATTTGGTCTCCACAGAGCCAAGAGTTTCTAGAAAGAACAAATCCATAATTGTTTGAATTGCTCAAAATGCAGAATTGACTAGGGATTTCATATTAGAAAAGGTTCATTGGTCTTTTCCATCTCTGATCTGTCATCCTATTAGCTCATCCATCCCTTTGCTCTGCCATGGCATGAGTGTTCCCAACTGTACCATTCTAGTAGTTTAACTGTTTCTATAAATCCCTGGTGTTTTGGTTTCCCTGGAGAGCCTATTCTGCAGTCTCCAAACTCTCATTAGGACAAGATGTCTCTTGATATTTGGGTTATGATTATTTTTCCTTTTAATAGATCCCCTTCCTACTTTGCCTTGGTGTACCTCTCTTATCATCCCTGGGTTTATGCATGGCAGAAGGTTTCTAAGCCATGTTCTTTGTCCTGCTTGATTATCAAATGTTTGGAGAAAATCAGTCTTTTGGTTAAAGGCAAGATCTATAAATCAGTTCTTCTCTTTTCAGTTTTCTCCTTGATGTCCTTGGGCAAGCCACTGGGCTTGTAACTTGGTGGAGATGTTTCTGGGTAAAGAAACTGTCCTTTTGCTCGAGAAGGATATGACATTCCATTAGTAACTATTTAAGGTCTTCATGATTTCTTCTCATTTTCCTGATTATTGTTGACGTACATGATGTACATGCCACCTCCTGCCTGCTGGGCATGTGGTGTTACCTTGTTCTTGAAGCAGAAGGCATCAGTACTCAAAGATTGTAAAGAACAGATAACCATGACTTAAGATCTGCTTTGCACCTGAAATGCTCAGCTTGATGCTGCAGGAGACTTGGATGCTGCATATAAGGGTTCCCAGACATCTGTTCTCCCTCCATAGGTTGCAGCTAGGCACAGAGCTGTGAATGTAGCCCTTTAAGATCCGGGGAGACCGGCCCTGACACAGACATGCAGGTTATTCAGGCAATGCCGAGTGAATGAGGATCAGGGCAGGAGGAGAGCCAATGAAGCAATCAATAGGTGTCTCAGATATCCAGGCCACTTTCTTTAAGAGAGCTCTGATCAATGTATTGCAGCAAGGGAACTGCACGGACACCAGAGCTTTGCTGTCTCAAGTTCTCCTGGTGTGGTGCTGCAGAGCAGGCAAGACTCACTGGGGAAAGTGGCAAGCAGAAAGCTCTGCCCACGGAGCCCAGCTGGCTCAGATGTCTGAAGTGTTGGCCTGTCTGGCTGTCTGTCTCTCATTTTCCCCTTCCATCTGGAGTGTGCCCCCGGGGAGCATTAATTAGCCCTAGCAGGCTTGTATAGGAACCTGCTGAATCTCAAGTCCAGCATTCCAGCAGACTCCAGTCCCAGTGTTCATGTAGGGATGCACTGTCCCCAGAAAATCTGTGCTCTGCTGCTCTTTGCCTTGCTGCACCACCAGCCTGCAGGCAGTGGAGATGGGCATCTTCACAGCTTTGTCCAGTAGAATTGCATGCCCCTCCGCTCTGGAAAAATCAAAGAAACCTGAGCAACCAGTGATACTGCTCACCTCAAATGGAGAAGATTCTATGTCTAGTGTGGGGGGATGGCCAGTGCAGGAAAAGTGTGCCCTGCAACTTGCAGTGGAGAGGCATTGTTCAGAGCTGGGAATCCCGGGGTTTGTCTGCCCCATTGCCTCTCTTTGCTCCTATCGCTGTCTCCAATTGTGCCTCCAATGACTAAGTGTAGTTCTTTAACTGTGGGCTCTACAGAGTAGATCTAGATCTTCCTGGATTTCTGGAATGATAGACAGAGAAATTTCAGCAGTTTGGCTGCTTAAAACTCTTCTAAAAACTCAGTATACCTTGTCAGTTTTAGGAAGAATATACCCTTGCCATTCATGCTCTAGCCACCATAACCTTTCTGTTTGTCTTCAAGAGGCAGATGTAATTTCAGATGACACGATGCTTGTGTATGTGGGCTCAGAGGTTTCATTTTGGACATTAGTTGGCTGGTTAAACATGACCTCACAATTTTGCCCTCCACACCTCTGCTGCCTCTCTGAACCTGGGGCACCCCAGGTCCTCCAGAACCTGGGGCACTTCCTCTTCTCTGACCTTGGTATCTGTAGGGCTGTTCTTCTGTATTTTCTCATGCCTCTCTCTCAGCTGCTTTTATCCCTTCTTGAATTTGTTATCACAGAGGCAGCACCAGCACTGCTGAGCTTTGGGCAGTGGTGGGTCCATTTTGGAGCTGTCTGGAGTGGACATAGGGGCAGTTTCTGATGTCTTCTCACAGAAACCACCCCTGCAGTCTCCTGCTACCAAAACCTTGTCACATAAATGCAGTACTGCCCATGAAAGGGAAATGTTCTGAGATCATCAGAAGAGGGATGGGGATAACAGGTGAATTGCAATGAAACATCAAGGTCTCTCATTACAGAACTCATCTTTGGCTGGAAATGACAGACAGGCAAGTGGAGGAGAGACAGTATCAGACATATCAAACCATGCCACACCAAAGAGAACAGACTGGCTGTCATCTGACTATTTGGTCCTTCCTCTTGTGGAAGCCCTGCAGAACGTTTTCCTCAAAGGATTGTATTGTTTTTAAAGCTGTGTTGTTCCCTGTTCTATGCTGGCACATCTAAAGCTGTGTTGTTCCCTGTTCTATGCTGGCACATCTGCAGAGACCCAAATGGAGCATAAACAGTTCTGAAAAGGAAGCAAAGCTGGGAGCTGGGTCATGAAATGCTTTTCATGAAGTGCATGCACATGCAATTGTGTCACATCACAACAGAAAACTACACAGCAAAGAAAATGTCTGTAAAAAAAATCTCATCCAGGCATTGAAATGCCATTGATTATTGCCCCAGACTTTGAGTCTTATTTTCCTCCTTAATGGAAGTAATTTATATTATGTTGCTGAAGTTGTCCTCTGCTCCCTGCTAGTGCTCAGACTTCTCTCCTCGGAGTCCTGCTCATGACTGAGTCCTAAGTGCAGCTTTTTGGGATGTATGAATGGCTTCTGCCCAGTTTCTTGCAGACATCACTGTCTGGCTTCTAAGAAAGAGGGCAAAGACTGAAAGGATGCTGGGGATGTGTCCTGTGATAGACCAGGTATACCTTATTTCAGAAAGTAGAAGATAGGAGTTCGCAGGAGTAAATGCACTGCATGTGCTAAAAGCAGGAGTGGGGATTCCTTGGATAGGAGACCTGCCCTGTATGAGGTGTTTTACCCACTCTGAACGTCTTTGAAGGTAAGTTGTCCTCAGGCCTAGCCTCCTGGCTCTCAAGAATCACCCTTGTGTGGTGAGGGTGAAGTCTACAAATAAAAGGAAGGTAGAAGGATATATAATCTTGATCTGGATGCAGAAAAGGGAGAGTTTTTAACAGCAAGAGAGAAGTTAGGCAGTTATCCAGTAAAGACATGTGATTTATCTTATCTGCATGACTCTCTCTCTTCCCAAAACTGTTATGCTGTAGTAAGCTCCGGTACAACCATTCCTTGCCCAGGTTTTGTTCCTTTGCTCCCAATGCATTTCAAAAAGAAATGCTAGAGAACATATTAAAATTCAACAGGGAACCCAAATTCTTTACTACAAATCTCCCAAGCTCTTGGACTCCTATCTGTCCAATATTATTTCTGATGTAAAGTTTGCTGGAATGTGTGGATACTGACACTGCAGCACCAGGCAGTGAAACAGGCAAGAGAAGTCTACAGAAGAGAGCCACAAAGTTCATTCAGCTCATCTTCCTGTTCCCCTTTCTTTCTTCTCCCTGCTGTCTTTGGGAATACCCTGCCTCCCAGAAACTTGCAATAACCTGGTAACCCTTGTGTCATCTAAGTGCCTGCGTCTCTGTGAATGCTGGAGGTGATCCCCACTTCCGAGATGGTGAGACTGTAATCCCCAAATTTCAGAAGCAGCTGTCTGTTAAATCCACCTCCTCTTCAAGACCCTAGCTGATTAGGAAAACCTGTACTCAGTGGACTTGCCCTGGTGTTTATTCCTAACTCTTCAGTTTCCCTTACCAGCTGCTGATGTCATAAATTTTTCACAAGGAATCAAATCTGTCATCCTGGACAGACTTGGCTGTGTGATGTTGTAAATTTGATGCAGTCTAGTATCTAGTATCTGAGCAAGGGATTCCAAGCACTGGTGATTTCAAACCACTTCCACTTAACAACTTTGCCTTCATCTTCTACTAAAATCCAGAAAACTGAATCAACAGCACAGCTCCTTTTCGGCAAAGTAACCAAATGGAGGGTGTTTAATTTCTGTTTTCAAGTGAAAGAATCTCTCAATGGAGCAAAGTGCTTCCAGCAGCCTCTCCCTCCTGCCCCCATTGCCGCTTCCAGACCATGTGTTCTCAAAAAGATATTTGATTTCAGTGAAAGCTCAGCTGACATCCCTGCAATATGCTTGGGCTCTTGCTTTGTGCTTCCTGGGAAGGATGAGGGCTCCTCTGGGGACCCTGGGTAATTGGGTTAGTGGCCAGCTTATGTCAGGAAATTAAAAGGTAGCCCCGATCAGGTTGCTGCTGTGTGCAATTTAATGGCTTTGTATTTATAGAGTATTCTGCCTCCAGCCGCTGCCAGATATATCACTATTGGAGGAATCCATATGAAAAAAGAGAATGAAAAAATTATTTTTCTTTCTCTAAAATATCCTTGTGTTTAAAAACAGACAGGCAACCCCCTGTCCTTTGAAACGGGATCTCTGGGAGCAGTGAGTGGCATCTTGATGACTCTATCTTCCACACCCAACTATTTTCCAAGGCATAAATTGAGCATTTGCAATGTGGCTGGAGCTGAGTTGTGACAGAGTGCATGTGCTGCCTTTGGCAGGTTGATGGTAATTCTCCAAAGAGGAGGCTTCCAGCAGATGGACTGTTCACAAATTGTACATTGGAGTGTACAATTGTGAGTGAACTTGGTACCTGTTTGGTTGGACATAAGAATGGCACATCCAGGACCATCCCTACACTTTCTCCCTTATCTAATGGATTATGAATCTGTTTAATTTGATTCCTCTCATTCATTTTGAATTTTGTAGTTCTTACCACACCTAACTAGATCTCCATTCTTTCAAACATTGAAGTCCAGGTTCCATCAGTATACATCTAGGTGGGTTCAGAGAGGCATCACTTCTACATAGGTTTATAATAAATACTTTGTGTATTCTGTCAACAAAACTGTGCTTAGTGCTCTTATATACAGAAAAGAGGAAGCAGATAAAAACTGCAAGAACCATCCTGGGATTTTTAGAACCCAGCCATTGTCCTAGAAGCTTTTAGGCAGTTTTGACAACACAGCAGGTAAGATTCTTCAAGGTAAGTAAGAATGGGATGGGACTGAATAAATGCTTCCACTGCTCTACAAGTAACTTTAGGCATGCTCCTCTGATAACCTGTGTGCACCAGTGACTCAGCTCTGCCAAGATTCTCAATCCCTTTCCCTGACTCACCTTTGAAGACTGTGCCAGCTCTTGACCTGCAGGGTATCCTGAGAGGATCTTTATTCAGAACTTCCTGGCACAACTGTGCCAAATTAAGAATTCAATAAGAAGTGGACAGTAGTTCTTAGCATTAGAAAAGCCACTGCTGAGGTGAGGACTTGAGGAGATGCTTCAAGGCTCAAGCAGAGTTGCTGTTAGAGGCTGGACAAAGCAGAGGATGCTGTGTAGGTGGGTCTAACTCCTTCTCCTCTGTGGACCTCCATCACAAGGAGACCACTTTCCATGTAGTGGTGAGGGCCTCTCCATTGTGTCACATATCAAAAATTGTTGTTCTTGATCCATACTTATGCTCCTCTACCTGTTTCAAAATCTGCTCCACTGAAATACACTGAGACAGAAAACTAGACTAGAGATAGCATTGGTTTCACCCCACAGGGGTTGTCTTGGTAATCAGTGCAGAGAAGTATCTGTCATGATGCCTCCTCAGGTAAGTGTCTGGCCAGTGAGCTGAATGTGGGGGTGCTTTTTTTTCTCTTGTGGGTCAAGGGAGCCCAGATGCACAGAAAGGAGCTATCAAAGTAAGGTGAGTTAAATCACACCTAGGGCTCCAGACACTGCTTTGGGGCTTTATTTCTGAGTTCTACCTCTTGGAAAGTCAGTGGGGCTGAGGCTTTGTCCTCTTTTAGGTCCTGTTGTGAAAGGCAATCTTGGTATTTTCCTAGCAGACATGTGCCTGCATCTGTTCCTTTTGCACAGTGCCCCTTAGCCCTCTGCTGTGTAGGTATTGTGGCCATGGGTGACATAACCAATACAGCTGCAGACCTGCTTCAGACTGTTTGGAGGGCTGGGAGGGAAGCAATCAGAGGAGAACATTTGCATGGACCATGGACACAGGGTGAACATGTGGGTGTGAGGCTTATTACAGAGTTGTTGCAGGGAACAAGGTACTGAGGTATTCTTTATTCCCATTAGCCCTTGAAGCCCTTGTTAATTCCTGAGTTCACAGAGAGAGCAAAGTGGGGGGAGCAAAGTGAGAGGGGCTCAGCATGGGAAGAAAGATGTACATTTGAGAGACAGCAGTGGCTAGCACTGCAGACAGCCCTGCAGAGCTGGCAGCCATGCAGCTGGCACTGGCAGAGGAGAAGGACTCGTTTGAAAGCTGTGTGGGTTCCACTTGACTCTGTATGCTTTGGACCAACCGTCTGGGACATGCTGCTTGTGTTTCTGTGTGTGAGGAGCTGGAACCTTGTGTCACTGCTCCAAGGCATTTGAGAGCCTCTGGGACCAGGTATCATCAGGTATCACAGGGCTAGCCTGTCTTCTCTGAATCCAGGGACTCTTCAGTCAGCCTGATAGTGAAGAAACTTTCCTACCTGACTAACATAACCCTGAAACCATCAAAGGTGGAAGAGGCTGCAGCATCCTACTTGAACTGATCTAATTTCTCTGTAGGCTCTTGTAACAGAAGAGATGGATTTTCATCTCCACTTCACCTCATCCCCAGGATAGTTCTTCACCCTCTCTTTCCAAGTGTAATTTCCAGGCTTGGTCATCTGCACCAGCCTAGTCACTGGGTTCTTCTGGCGCTGCTGATTTGTGACCCTCAAGTTGCTTTCCTGTATTTCAGATGAGTTGGGTAATCGCATCAGTCACCTTCCAGAAGACTGTCTAGGGGCTGGTCTCTTTTTGCCACAGCATTAGAGCCTAAGAGTATAAAGGGATCTTTTGTCATTCCCAAGCTGGAATCTGAGTAACAAGAGAGCCTTGTCAGTTTGCAGCCTCTCCATTCCTGTTAGGCAGAGATGCTTTTCCCTATAGTGTATTTCTTTCTCCATCTTGGCAGGCCTGACTTTTAATGGTCATCTCTGCTTTCTGTTTCCTTGATAGGCTTCCTCCTGGCTCACTCATCCCATTACCACATGCTGTTGTCTCTCCTGAAGTTCAGAGCAGAAAGGAAGAGGGAAATTTTGTAGGAGACACTTTGGATACAACCCTTCTCCCTTCCTTTCTTCTCTGCTTTTAGCCTGTACATTCCAGCTTCCTTGGCCAGTACCAGTCCATGTACTTTAGACTGCAGCTCCTGGAGACAGGTGCTCTGCAGAGCACCACCCCAGCTCAGACCCTGGGAGAGCAGTGTGGAAACTGAAGCTCAAGGATTCGGTGGGCAGTGGACACAGGACCTGGTTAGTGTATCAGGGAAGCTCAGCAAAAGCAGCCCTTTTGCTTCCTGGCCAGCACCTGCCCTGTGTTCCCTTTGGTTGTGTCCTTCCTGGTCTTGACCCATATTGTACCATGCAAACCCTGTAGCTTGGCTCCTCCATTAGCTCTTTTGGCAAGCTAGATCTTTCTGTTCCTGTCAATCCATGGGCATGTGATAGGACTGGATTTAAAGTGAGGTGAGGCTGGTAATTTGACACGACAGCTGATATTGGGCCTTGACTGCATTTCCCACTGGCCGGGGCTTAGCTTCACAGAGCTTTTAAGGGTATTTTTAGTCCCCAGAAAACAAAAGAGAAACTAAACCTGACTCTGTGTGCTGTCGCCTCTGCATACTCGGCTATTTTTACTTCCGACAGTCTCGGCCTGGGTCCAGCTTTTAAAAAAAGATGGAATTATTTTACTTCCATTAAGAAAAAAACCCCAAGGCCTGATGTTATCAAGTCGGTGAGGGGACATCTGATCCCAAAGTTGTCGGGCAGACGTCTCTCCAAGGGGCATGTCAGAGAAGTGCAGGGAGCTTGAATGATCAGCAGATGATCTCTCCCACTGCAGAGGCTTGGTGCTGGCACAGACCTCTCTGCGAGAGTGCTTGGAACATGAGTGGCACCCACAGGACGCTTAGAAAACTGACATCCCTGCCCCGGCAGGATGCTGAGCTGAGAAGTCCTGCACAAGTCCTGGCCTTGCCCTCCTCCCTGCAAGGTCAGAGGGGCTTGGGCAGGCAGGGGAGCTGAGAACAATCTGTGGGGGAGCTGGAGCTCAATCCCTGTGGCGTACACCAGGGTCAGCTCCATAGCTAGGTCAGATGAGGAGGGCTTTTATGCAGGGTCTCTCAAAAGGTAACAAAATTGAATGAACAGCAGCAGTTTCTTGCCATACAGGGGAATGGGAGGAGAGGGCATGTTTCCAGGATAGACAGCCTTAATTTGAGGGAACTGCCAGCAAGATAAGTTATCAAGGGGTGGTGCTTTCCAGACTTTGTCCTGTACTGTGGATCTCAACTCCTTGCTGACACAAAGCGGGGTCCAGGAGTGCCTGTGGTGGTGACATTTTTGTAGGATGAGTGTCTTCTCTCCTTTGAACTGGCCTGTTGTGATTCATGTGAGCATAGGATTTGTGCAGGAGCTTTATTTTGCTGCTTTCTTGTTGTCAGGCTGCAGTACCAAATCCTATGTAAGTCTTCAGCATGAACAGCTGCATCTCATGCATGGCTGCTGCATCTTGCAGTTAATGCTCAGGTGGCTGCACATGTGGTGTTTAACCTGCCCTTGTCATTACAGCCTGCATGCCCCTCAGCTTTGCTCCAGCCCTCTCTCGTCTTCCTTTTCCTTACATTCTTTCACTTCCATTCATATCTCAGCTTACATCCCCTCCATTTCTTCTCTGCTTAGTGTTTTCCTTCATGCTGCTTCTCCGTTCTCACCCACCACACCTCCCCACTCCATTTTAATGTCTGTCCTTTAGTGTCCCTCTCAGAGCTGCACTGTAACCAGCCTGCCTGTCTTAAAATCAACCACAGAGGAAATCAAGCAGAGCAGCAGGTATTAACCTGAGTACCTAGATACTACAGGTACTGATTTTTGGCCATGCCCTTTCCTTCCATCTAGATATGACCCATTAGGCTGTCAGGTATTTAGAAAAAGGATTTTACCATGATGTTTATGTCTGGAGTGTCACAGTCAGGGACTTGGAAGGTTGAAATGCTTTTGTTTACTGTAGCACCTGTGGGTCACTGCACTCAGCAGCTGGAGCTGGCATGTGCTGTGTGGGGCTCTCACCAGCTCTGCGGCTGGAGCGACATTGACAGGGTAGAACTGTGGCTCTGCAAGTGCTGATTGAAAACGTTTGCCTCAAGGAGTGTCACAAGGGAAGGGGAACAAGAGGAGGACAAAGTTGTTCAGAATTAACAAGCTGAAGTCCTTGGGCAAACAGACCTCTATCTGCTCAGTGGGGGAAGGAGGGATGGAGGGTAAATCTCTCTGCATCTTTCTTATCTTTTTTTAATGCACTTAAGTCCCTTGTGTCCTTATAATCTGATTGAGGGTCCCTAATACTGCTGCAACCTGTGCAGCCATCCCTCTGCCAAGCACTGGAGGATGGCATTCTCCTTGGGAGGAGGAAACAGACTCCTTCCCCCATTTCCTCCCTACTCCTCCTATTTCTCCCTCCTGCTGCTTAGCAAACTGCACAACAAAAGCATCCTGGAGGGCTGTGCGTTGGTTTCTGCCGGCGGAGAATGGCATCTCCCTCTTTCCCTCCCCCGACCACTGGTGTGAGGGAATTCACCCAGCTATGATCCTTATCTGAGTGGGTCCTGGGAAGATGTGATTCAGTCCTGAGTCTTGGCAGCCTGTTCTGAATTCCTCTATAATCTTCTAACAGTGTATTCCTGATCCTTTTATTTTTCATACCTGGTTATTTGGTTTACTGGCAGTTCCAGAAATTTGTGTCCATCCCTTCTTTCCTGGCTTATAGGTAGCTGTCATTCATTTGGCAAAGCATGGAATAGAGTCTTATTTCTTAAGAAACAAGGGCACATTTATAGAGGGAAAGAAATCATGGATAGAAGTGAAAATTTCCTGCTTCATCCAGGACTTTATTACTGCTGTTCCTTTGGGATCTCCCTAGATAACCTCAGATTTGGGATTCCCTGGCTGTCCTTTTTGAAATTGCTCTCTGAAGTGTGTTTGGGCTCCCAGGAAGTTTTGCCCACAGGCTACCTGCCACTGGAAATGGAAGTAAAAGAAGCAATAGGCATCATTTTCAGAAACAATACCATGTAATGCAAGGGAAAGGTGGTACTTAGGGATGTCCATGAATTCTCCATAGAGAGTAAGAAATGGAAAATGGGACAGGGGAAAGAAATTATTCAGTGTGACCTGAGTTCACCTATATCAGCTTCATACCTTTCTCTCCATCTTCTCCAACATCTGCTGTCCTCCCACAGCAGCCACCCACAGCAGCAGCTCCCTTGCTCTGCTCATTCCTGCTTCTCCTGCTCAGTGGGAGTTCCTGCTGCCAGACTGAGTGTTGTTGGCCTGGTATTCTTGTTGCTTAGGGGGCAATTGGTAGTCAAATGGTTTTGGTGCTCTAGCCATGAAGAGTATTGGGATCTAGGTGTTGTTGCAAGTAGCAGTTTCAGGTGGTGCAGGTGTGGCTGGTGTGAGCATCACAGTAAAAGCTTTATCTTTTCCCTGACAGAGTAAGCAAACATAGCATTGAAATGCAGTGTGACATGCCTCCTTCTAGGGTAGAATATTTGCCAGCCAACTGCAGTTTTTTTTCAGGTGTACCGGTTGTTCAAAAAGTGTCACTTCAAAACTAATGTGGAGTGTTTGCTTTTAATTGTTTGTGTTTATGTAGCAGTATGATTGCAAAATATTAATGGCTTAACGTGATTAAGTGTATCACATAATTGGTTCCCATGATCAGACTAGATAAACTCCTGGGTGTTTCTAAGGAAGTACTTGTATAGTGTAAATTCAAAATTTTATTGTAATGAAATGCTTCTACCTTTACCTTGAAAGATTTTTTTCCCAAAACTATTTCTCCCAGCAAGGCTGAGTTACCCCAATTTCACAGACTGATTATCAGAGTCCATATGGCTGGTCAGAAAAAACAGACAACTGCACAAATATCTGTAGGGTTTTTTTTCACAATTTCTTTTTAACATCGTATTTTGTACTGATACGACAACTTATTTGCTATTCCTGGTCTGTTGATGATGCTATGGTTTTTTGCATGGTGACCAGCACTGGTACTTCCCAGTCACTGGGAATTTTTTCACTGTATTTTGAAAGAGCTGCAACAAATTCTTCAGTGTCTCCCTACTTCATCTTTATCATTGCTTTATTTGATTCTGTTTATTTGTATTCTACTTTTATTACAGTTGCCTTACTTGATCAAGGCTGAAACATCTTTGTTGAATTCATAGTTCATTATCTCTTTGCTATGTGTTAAAAATAGGTTAGAAACAGTTGTAAAATAGTTGATAGTTGTTAAGCATGTACTGTTAGTTTGGTTATGGTAAAAGGGGTTAAAAGGGTAGTTACAAGAAATACGGTACTCAACGTCCCATATTACACCTAAGTAAAGTGCACCACCTCCAGCGAAACGCACCAGACTGGACAGAACTGTAATGGGCCAATCAAGCGCCTTAAACCTTCATGCAAATGAAAGATCCAAAACGAAACCAATCCAAAGGGACAAAAAACAGTATAAAGAGGGGCATCTGACCCACTGAAGATGTGCCACTCCAGCTGGAACGTGGGGGACATCACTGCTCAGGAAGACCCAGCGCTGGCACCGCAGCATCCTCAACAAGAACGCTCCTGCTCGGCCCCCATGCTTTAGGCCTTTCTTTTTATTATAATAAATGCTGAAATCACTTTTAGTACCAGGAGTGTGGTCCCGTTTATAACACTATAGGTCACTTTATTCAAATATAAACAGTGAGAGGTCACAGAACATTTAACTTCTCATTTTTAAGACCAATCTAAAAGCTTATTTTTATAACTTCTAGTTTGATTGACATTTAAAGTCTTTCTTTTTAAAAGCAGGATCATGTAGAGGGCATTGAGTTCTGAAGTTTTTCATTTGCCCATCAGATTTATAGTGATTCAAGAGTTTGAATGGGTTAATTTCTGTGTTCATTAATGTTTTGAATAAAGTAAAGCTCAGAGCAGCATGCTTAGAGCTGGAGGCAGTCTAGCTGGTATTGAGATTTATGGGTTCAGCTGAGATCTCAAGTGAGATCTCTGAGATCTTCCCTCAAGGGAGAGGGAAGCTCCCTGGAGTGTGGGGAACATCTTGCTTAGCAAATTTTAGTATTTGCATGTCAAGGTTCTGTAAGACACTAAGGAATCATGAGGACTTTTTGGTTTTACCTGCAGGTGTTCGTCTGGATCGAGTCCGTGGAGGCCGTCAGAAATACAAAAGGAGACTGGATTCTGAGAGCAGCACTTACCTGAGCTTACAGATCCCTCCCCCAGCTAAAAAGCCATGTATGTATTGGTCTTGAATTGTGGTCCTCTGAGCTGCCACTATATTTCTTTTCACTGATCTCCTAAAAGTACAGTGTAGCAATTGTCACTTCCAATTCCTGTATCAGTCAACAGTACTGGAATTTTTTCTTGTGATTGTAGTGTAGAGATAATTAGACAGGCCTAGGTACAGCTGAGGTACTGTATTCATTGTAGCTAAGGTTAAATACCAGACCTTTCCTAGGAGATTATGTAAATCCATTTAGTGATATTCTGATCTTTTCCTTTACCCAAGCCATGTTAACAAAACCAGTCCCATGCTGATTACTCTCTTCAATACTACCCATAGCTCTTTAAACTTTTCCACATCCCACCAACTTTTTGCTTATACCTCCTTCTCCCCTCAGTGGACCTACCTGACAATGACTGAACTGACAACATTACAGCAACTTCCTGCTTTTGTCATGCCTGTGCAGAGCTGGTTTGTCATAGGCAGATCACTACAGCTTGTGTAGCTGCAGTGTGGTTTTCTGTTGTGACCAAAACCATTACTGAGGTCCTAGGGGCTCTATAGTCATGTCTTATCCCAGGAGGGTTCACCTTATGTCACAAGAGATACAACAACTTCTCCTTTGAAATGTGCAGTGACTAAGATCGTCTCCCACTTGCTGGTGGCTGAGCCAGAGAAGATTTATGCCATGCCTGACCCAACCATGCCGGAGAGTGACATCAAAGCCCTGACAACCCTCTGTGACCTGGCAGACAGGGAACTGGTGGTGATCATTGGCTGGGCAAAGCACATCCCAGGTAAATGGGGAATTACAAGGGTGTAAGCATGAACAGCAAAGGGAGCTATGATTTGTCTGTGTGCTTATCAGTTTTGGTCTCAGCAAGGACTTTTTCCTATACTGATGGGTGGAAAGTACTGTTACAAAATACTGCTAGAGATGGGCTCTCATTGCTCACAAACTCCAGTGCAGCCTATGATGGAGGTGCATAAATTGATCACTGTACATGTGTGTGCCCTGGGATTACACAGAAGGCTTTGATATGATACAATGAAGTTCTCTGCTGTATCTAGCATTGAGTGGCCCAGTGAAAGCACTTGGGAAATAGCCTTAGGGATGGTATGGTGGACTTTGGTAGTTTTGCACTACATCAACATGACCTAGGTCTGTTGTGTTTATAGCTGAATAAATATTATGGCAGTGACTGGACTTTATTGCTCATAACAAGGCAGATACACACCTTCTCAGCAGTAGGCATTCTTGTCCAGACTCACGAAAGCTTGTCATAATGGATTTGTCACAGAACAAATCCCATTGCGATGGAAGATGTGCTTTTCCAGTGAATCTCAAGATTCTTTGTTGACAAATAAAGAGGACACTTATTGGCAGTGTGACTGGCCTTGGAAGGCTCACTGACTATAAGCAGTGTGTGTCTGTGTGACTGAGTGACATAGCAAGTGTCCCACACCTGCAGGTAGGGTGGGCTGAGGCTGAAGGAGCAGATATGGTCCTCAATGTTGAGTTCTGCGTTCTTCTCAGATTTGGATGGGGAAGGGAAAATGCTCCCCTCTCTCTAGTCTCTCTCCAGCCCCACCAGAAACAGATAGATTGGATTTGTGTGTGGATAAGGTTAGCCAGGGAACTTAGAGGATATCCTTGGGAATTACAAGGCTGCTTTCCAAAGATTGCTTCAGAAACTCACTATGAACAGCTCACTAAAGCTGTTTATAAACAGCTCACTTCAGCTATCTCCTGCCTTCTGTTCCCCTTTCTTTTGTAAGGAGAATATATGAGGCTCTGATACAGGATCACAGGATTTACTGCATGCTGCCTATGTCTTCCACTGCATGGGTCTGTGTTGTTTTGCTTTGCTTCTTGGCTTTCTTAATTTTTTTTTTTTTGATGACGTATCTTAACATATGTGATCAACAGTTTAGTTTTCCCACGTATTTTGTTTCTTTCTATTGCTTCTCTTTTGGCTTTTTTGTAGCTGCTTCTCTTTTTCTGTAGACTGTTTCTCCTGACACCCAAGAGATAATAGTTCTCTGGGCTATATGGAATATGGATTGTTATGAGATGGGACTCTGAAGTCTAAAGGAACATTTTCAGGACAGTATTTCTGAGAAGAGGTTAATCTTGGTGATGCCCTTCTTACATGAGATCTGCCATATCTGCAGGGATTATACCCATCACTAGTGCTGGAATCCATCTGGGGCTGATTCATCACAAGCAGGGTTACAGTGGTGATTAGGGAACTCAGCCTGGATTGCTCTACTAACCCAATACCTGGCGTGTTAACAGGAATGGTTTTAATGCAATGCAATTAGCTGCTGTGGCTGTCCAGTGAGGTGCTGTTGTACATCCCTCTAACCTTGGCTATTTCTGTTCACCCAGAGTGCCCTACTGTAGTTCCCTAACTTGTGCCTGTGGGAAGAGCCAAATTCCTACAGAGTTTTCCATCCTGGCAATACTGTCCCAGAACAGGAGTATAGTAGAGATTGCTCCTGCACTGTGAAAGGGGCTCTTTCTCTCTTTTCTGAAATCGGGACATACCTGCCATCATCTCAAATTTCTCCGTGTATTTTCCTCTCCTATCAAAGGCCCTACAACACAGTAACAGCCACAGTAATCAGCCTGGCACAGTTCAGAGCAGCAGGAGTATTTTCTCACTGTGCACAGGTGAGAGCTCAGGAATTGTTACATAAGAGAGCAGTACTAAGAAAAAAAGATAATAAAAGACAGTTCATAATAATGGAACAAAAACTCTGTAGTTCTGCAACAAGTATGAAACATACTGAGTTATGCAGCAAGGGGGCAGAGCAGGGCAGGGCCAGGAGTCTGCCAGATGTCTAAATTATCTATGCCCTGTATTTCTGCCTTCCAAGAATTTTTAGCAAAACATGACATTGCTTCCTTTGTGGATAAACTCTTCATCAGAGAAGGATGGAGAAAGGAAAAAAAAGTCACATATTCCTGCCTTGTATTCACCCTGGAATTAGTAAAGAAAGATGTGACATTAAAGTCATACCAACCCTGAAGGATCCCAGGTGTCAACACAAACTTCTACCCCAAAGTAGAAGTTTTATTAGCAAATAAAATCAGTGAAATCAGTAAAACTTAAACACACTTTCCTATGATAACATTAAAACATGTTTAATCGTGTTTAGCAAATGTTATTAGCTCAATATCCATATTAGCCATGAGCTCAAAAGCCACACTTACTCAATGTGGGGTTGTTCCCTTCTGTATGAGGCCCCCTCCCCACTACTCACTCTCCCCCCATGGAAATGGTCTTGGAACAACATCCTTCTTTTCTTCTTGCTTTGATGCAGGGTGACAGGACTTCTCTTGAGGGGTGATGATGAAGGCTCTCCCAGGGTAGCTGTTGTGCTGTTCTCACCAGGAAGACATTAGTACTAGCACAGAATGAAATATGGCTAGTGGAGTGACAGCAGCTGTGTCTGGAGTGGCCTCAGATCCTATAATTACATCTCCTTTTATTACCTCTGCTAATGGCCCTCCAAGATGACAGAAATGATAATAAATTAACAGATTATGAACTCCACTTGCCACAAATTATGTGATTTTTTTTTTTTTTAAATTCTGGGAGCTCCCACTGCCAAACCACTGAAATAATAATAATAAAAAAATTAAAATTAAAATCCCCAACCTGAATATCACATCAGCTGTTGCAAATAAAGCAGTTTTTCTCAAGGTGCACCTGAGAAGGAAGGAAACATGCATGCAGCTCTGTGCTGGAGCCAGGGGCTCTCCTTTGGAGCAGTGGTGGATTAGGTACCTTTCAGGGTCAGACTTGAGAAAAGGAGCAAGAAACAGATCACTAAGGGCATTTTCTAGATGCTGCGCCATCAACAGGCAATGAAAGAATGCAAAACAGTTGTGTCCTAGCAATTCTTGAGAGCCGGCTCTTCTGTTCTTCTTGGCAAAGGGTAAAATATGGTATCTCCTGTTCTCACTTGCCACAACAGCCTCTGGGAAAGGGCAGTTAATAGAGATGTTGCGTGTACAGGCTACTGCTAGAGTTAAATCAATTTTTCTACTTTATTCTGTAGCAGAAAAGCACGAGCCATGCCTGTCCTGGATCCTCTCACTCTACTACGTGACTGTTTCTCAATCTTTAAGAAATGTTGTTGGCAGACTTCGGTGAGGCAATGGCCTAATGCTTTTTGTAATGCAGATGGGGAATGAAGATGCAGAAAGGCCATGTGACTGATCCAGAAAATGGACTTAAGGCAGCAGCCTAAATGCTGGATTTACCTCCATTGTCAGAGCTAGGAGAGGGATGACCAAAGGAGAGATCTCAAGTTCTAAAGAGCGGAACAGTGCACCTTTAATCTCAGGGCTACTCTCTGCCTGCTGCTCCCTGTGCAGCAGGCAGAGCTGTGGAGACAGGATCCCAAGCATTGGAGCTGCAGCAGCCTGCACTTGGATTGAGTCAGGAGGGCTGCATTCCAGAGCAGCACAGTTCTGAGGGCAGGGCAGAAGGGGCAGAAGGGTGAGGTAAAGGACAAGGCACCCACCTCCCAGCCCAAGCAAGAGGTGGGATTCATCAGGGCTATGTGGAGCACAGGCTGTGCTGTACAGGAATCACTCTCACAGCCGTGGAGCTGGATTTGCAGCTCTTCTCCCCAGTAGCCTGGACTCCTCTTTAGCTGTTCCCTCTGGCACTCCTCCCCAATGGTTTATTGATTCTTCCCTCCCACCCACTGCTCCCCTCAGACCTTGCACACACAGCACGTGACAGCTGATTGGTATCTGTTAATTAATGTGGCCTGGGGCCTCTTTTCTATTCAGTGGCCTGATAAGGGAAATTGGATGTCCAAGGGCTGCCAGGCCATTATCACCCTTTGCTTCCCCTGGCAACACAAACACAAAACATGGCGTAGAGATAAATAAATACCACTAACCCACCCTTCTGCCTTCCCTTCCCCAGCTGAGATAGTGCAGATAGAAAAAGAGATCCCACAGTCAGTCAATATAGCAATCATCAGCTCTTTTGTTAATTGCCAAGTTGATAACAAGAGAAATCAAATGATCATCATGGTGGCTGTCTACATAAGCTCCGATGTGGGGGCCAAGAGCTGTGAGCAGGGTGGGGTGTGGGATAAAGAAGTCCAGCTGAGCCTTGCATGCAGCCAGTGAAGCTGGGAGGCTTCTGCATAGAGGCTCCTGAGTTCTCAGGTCTCCTGGTGACCCCCAAGGCTTCATATGCATCTGGGGAGAAAACTGCCTGGGGAGGCTGGTAGAGCATCACCCTCCCAGCTGAGGCATGCCTGGGTGTCCCATTCTTTCATAGCCCTAGGAACCATTAGAAGCAAGGGGCTGCCAAAAAAAGGGCAATTTCTGCCTGTCCATGGTGGGCAAAAGCTGCCTAGAGAGGACCAACACACTGTGCTTGACATTCCTGTTTGTAATGACTGTTAGAGTGCCCATCTCCCAGGATCTTTCATGGTCTGGCCTTCAAGGGTACCAAGTATGGAGGGCATAACAGACAGTTTTCCTTCCCATGCACTTTTTTCCCCACCTTGAGGTGGACATAGCCTCTGTTTTTTGTCCTCTGCACTCTTTCAAGTGGATTCTGGGGCTGTCAGGGTCGGGCTGTCAGGCTCTTTCTGTATTTGGCAAGAATATTTGGTTCATTGGGGGGGCTTGTTCCATTGCTATTTGGCTATGATTTAGGTACTTGAGTGTCACCACAAAGGTATTTTTATCTCTGGGTAGGGCTGTAGGCAGAGCTGCTGATATGGAGATCAGAATGTGATGAGGAATAGAAGAGGATTCTGTTCACAAATGTATTCATTTTTGAACATATTTTTGGTGCTTCGTTGTGGCAGGACTTTTTCTCATCTTTGCCAAAATGTGAGATTGTAGTATACTTGTAATTCAGGCCTGTGTCATTCTCTCCTATCTCATCAGAAGCCCTCTTTTCTGCCATCTGGAGCTCTTCTCTGCTCATTTTTTAGCTGGGACAGACTAAATGGACTGCAATGCAGACCTACAGAGGAAGAGAGGGAAGGCAATGTGGTACCAAGAGTTGCTACTATGAAAGAAGCAGTGCTCATTGAAAAGAGGTTATTACCAACCTTGTGCTCCCATAAATGCAATTAGAGCATCAGAACTCCTGTTTGAGGCTGTGGGTGGGCATAGGAGCAAAGAGAAGGGTAAGGTCCATGTGTGCTGATTGCTACCAAGACAGGGTCACTTTAGTGAGTTGTTTGTTTTTTTTTTTTTTAAAGCAGCAGGTCAGTAGGGAAGAGTGCATGGTTTGAATCTCAGGGAAACTAAGGACCCAAGTCTCCTAGAGGCTTTGCTGCATACCCATTTGACCCTGCTTGTCTTTTGCCCTGTTAGGGTTCTCCAACCTGTCCCTTGGAGACCAGATGAGCCTTCTGCAGAGTGCCTGGATGGAAATTCTCATCCTGGGCATTGTGTACCGCTCCCTGCCATACGAGGACAAGCTGGTCTATGCTGAGGACTACGTAATGGATGAAGAGCACTCTCGTCTGACAGGGCTGCTGGAGCTCTACCTGGCCATCCTACAACTGGTGCGCCGCTATAAGAAGCTCAAGGTGGAAAAGGAGGAGTTTGTCACACTCAAAGCTCTGGCCCTTGCCAACTCAGGTACAGCCCTGGCCCAGCCAGTCAAGGCTCATGCTGTTATTTTACGTGGGAGGAGACTAGAGCCTACTGCCTAAGAATCTCTGCCTGTGTCATACAACAGTCTCAAAGCTCCACTCTAAGCTGGAAAGAAGGGAGAAATGAGGCTTACTGCTGCTAGAGCCCCAGCTGTGCTCTGATCCTGTAGTAGGGAGTGGAATAGACAGGGATGGACTGGTTGGTGGTTTCAGGCAGTAGAAGAGTCTGTGGAGGCCTTTTCCACTAGCAAGCTAACTTCAGTGCCATGAGCTCAGAAAAGGGAGCCACACATGCATCCAACTCCATAGTGTTGGTGAGATACAGCAAACAGAGAACCTCTCATCCCAGTTTCAAAAAGCTGTGGGGTTGGGGCTGCCTGGCCTTGTCCTGGAGATGTTGAGGTACCAGAGACACTGCATCCCCCTTTAACTGGGAGACAGTGTGGATGAAGACTGCAGCCCTCAATCCAGCAAGGCTGCATTGTATCAAAGCCAGCCAGACACAGATTTGCTCAGGAGTCCCATCTGAAAGGGAAACTGCTAAAGCTACTGCGTAACAAGGGCTGCCTCTACATCCCCTGAGTCTCATTGTCTCACATCAGATCTCTTTGCCAAATTTGCATCATGCAGGTCACAGAATTCACCCTTGCAGCCCAGCCCTGAACCTAGTATCTGTGTATGGCTAAAGCCACTTTACAGAAAAACACCGTGGGGAGCTGGAAGGATTAAAAGAGAGGGAATCTTCATCTTGCTTGGCAGCTGACACTAATAATTAATCATTCTTTCAGTTAAAAAAAAAAAAGGGCACCATATCTTAATGTCTGTTTGCCTGAGTTCAGCCTCGAAAGAATGATCTTTGTTGAGCTGGGTCCTATGACTCTGGTTGTCTTTATACCTGACAGCTTGACATGATAAACTTCCTGTTCCATGGTTGTGTTCCTTGGCTATATATTACTTCAAGTGTAAGGACATGGTCCAGGATTCTGTAAGACTGCCTTACCATTTTACACCATTCTGTTCCTGTTTGCCATCCATCCACTCCTTAGCAGTTGCAATTTAAAAGAAAAAAATGTCTTTACAACTCATTGATAAAAAAGTTGAGTAGCAGCTGATTTTTCTGCTGATCCCTGTGGATTTCCATGAGAAAACTCCTTCTTCAGGGATGATTCACCACTGATAGCTACTGTGAGATCTGTCATCTATCCAGTTACTAATCAATTGAAAGTGTTCTTTATTGATATTGCATAGTGCTAATTTTTTAATGAGAATGTCCTGTGGTCCTAAGCCAAGTGCTTTATAAAAACCTAAGTCTATTATATCTGTGCAGTTAACTTTATCAAGCAAACTTGTAATCTCATCAGAGAATGAAATCAAGTTTGTTTGACAAGACCTCTCTTCTCAAGTATCATGTTGACTGGCAGTAAAATCACAGAATAATTTATGATGCAAAAAGCCTTTAAGATCACCACTTCCAACTGTTAACCCAGCACTGCCAAGTCCAACGCAAAACTATGTCCCTAAGTGCCACATTTACATGTCTTAAAAATGCCATCTTATTAGACTTAATTGAATGTCACCTTTATTTTTTCCTTTCTTTTGCCTTGGTTCACACCAGGCTAGCATAGAAATTATCAGGTAAGACCTAGGAAAATATGTGCATCATTAGAATATTTCCAGTCATCTTGAATTTCTTAAAAATACCAGGACTTACTAAGCATTAATCTGCCCTGGATGACCCTCAGCCAGCAATTTTGGAACTCTTAAAGCCAAGTTATCCAGCTCTGCTGATTTCTGTAAAGTTTGTCCTCATAGTTCTAATATCTTCTTGCATAAACAACAAACTACGAAGTCTTCCTCATCTTCATATAACACAGGCATATAAAGCTTCTCTTTTCCAAATAAGACAGAAATACCCCCAGAGGACTTCTATCTACTCTGCACTGCTATTAATAGGTTAATCATCTCTAGGTGAAAAGAGCCCCCCTACAAATGATAATTTTTTTCCTATTCCTTAAATATTTATAAAACTTCTTTACTGTCCTTAGCCCTTCTAGACATGGCTTTTCCTCCTATGTCCTTCATTTCCCTTATGGTTTTTTTGCACTTCATATCTTTGTTCCCTTTTTCAATTTCTCTATAGTGCTTTTTTTAGTTTTAATTGCTGCCTTCACTTTGCCAGTGAACCAGGATGGGCAGATGGCCAAGGCTAGCCTCTCTCCTCTGTGCAATTCTGGCTATGGGTGATATAATCAACTTGCTAAAGAACCTATCTACCAGAAGAGTCACAGGACTAAACAGGGGGAAGGGCTCCTCAAAGAGGCTGAAGTGCTAGGGTGGCAGTTGTGACAGGAGAAGGACTGGGACATTTACCTGGCCCGTGCTCTGGACACTGCTGTCAAGTTCTTCACAGTGCAACAGAAGCACTCTCTGCTGTTGTTGCTTACTGTGCTTTCAGGACTAAGCCCAGAGTAAACCTTATGAGACAGTCTCCACAGGAGTGGAGTAACACTGAACAAAGACAGAGCACAGCAACCAGCACTCATCAGATGCTCTGGGGTTCCATTTCCAGTGCTGTGGAGTAAAGAAACCAAGGTAAGGGTCAGGAGGCACAAGCCAAAGCATGTTCTCAGCTGGATGAAAAAAATCACTCTGACTTCACTGGTTTCTCCTAGTGCAGCTAGAAATGTAGCTATGTAGAAGCATAATCCACAAAAGTCCTGCTTTGTTATTTGTATTGAAACATAGGAAAGTGAAACATGGGATTTTGTTTTTCATGTAATTAAAACTTGTCATGACACACAGGTAGGGAAGCTGGAATAGGGCAAGAGCATTTTTCTGTTGTAACTTACATTGAACCTTCACATTCTTTTAATGACAGTTATTTTTCTTAGTTTATTTTTTACAGGAATAAACTTACAGAGCCTGTGCATGTGTGTGCTTGCATGCAAACAGCCAATTCCTAAAATGGGATGAAAGCGGTTTGGGCCAGGCTTCAGCTCCCTTGGATCAGAGACAGGGCTTAAAGATGAACACCAGATTCATCTTTAAGATTAGCACCTGTGCTGCCTAAAACTGCTTTCTGCCTTCCCTCCCACAAAGATAAATTCTGGGTGTAATTGCTCACACAACCCAAGTTCTAGGGATTTATGCAGCCCTGTGTATATCTGACCCTTTGGTTCTAGTAACTCAAACAAAAGAAAATAGAAGTGGGAGCTCACTCACTCTTTACTAGAGAAGAAGGTGACAGTAGGCTGATCTCTGACGTACCAACAACACACCTGCTGGGATTGGCAAAGATAATTCAAGGAATCTGTTTATTAAGTGTGTTCTGGAGAGCTGAGGGATGAATTCTTAATTCCCAGAGCAAAAGGCAAGTCCCAGACAATATGATCACCCATTTTTTGACAGAGTAGAGGTGATATATGCTTAATTTGTTGCCCTTCAGAGTCAGCAGTCCATTTTTAAGCATTCCTAGGTCCTCTTTCCTTAGGAAAAAAAATTGATCAACCTATGTATTGAGGAGCCCTCTAGGTTAGCATACAGCACACATTGATTTTAGGACATCCCAGAGAGGCCAAAATTTATTTCCCCCTTTTTTTTTCTGCAATGCATTTTAATGCTAAGATGGAGTGAGCAATGTTTGGACCTGGCAAAGGGATGCATGGCAAATTCTGTACGAATGGGTCCTGTGAGGTTCCTATTTCTGTCTGAAGCTGCAAGAACAGAGTTAAGTGAGGAAGCAGTGGGCCTTGTCCATTCTCATACCTGCCCTGTAGCCCATGCCAGCAGTGCTGGAGAAGGGCTCCTGGTATAAAGCCCAGCTTCTAGGCCAGCTGACCCTCAGGGACATGGTCAGGCAGCCTGCCCCCACCTCCGTGCTCTGATAGCTGTAAAAATTCATAGCTATTGATTTCGTAATTAACAGTTTATCAATGACATTGACACCAGTTCACTGATGGATTGCAAGGAAATTAATCCTGCAATGTTGTTTTATTTTTTGCAGTCAGCTGCCAATTTTGAGCTTCTTTCAGCAGACTGTGGTGGGGGTGGGGCAGGCTTTGATCTTTATTTCCCTAGTTTCTCTCACTGTATACACTTAGTTATTTACTGCTGTTAAGTCCTGTCACCTTACAGAAGCTAGATGTTGGAAGGGCAGTTTTGGGATTCTGTCTAGTGTACAGCAGCATCAGTACCCAAAAGCAGAACACCCACTTTACCCTGAAGCATGGCTCATTGCATGGTAATTCTAGCACCCGCTGGGATCTGCAAACTCTGACAGGCTGTGATTACTTCTCCTCCTTGTCCCCCTAGCCAGAAGGACATTAAACAGAAAGGATAGAGGACATTCCAGCTTTTGATACTTCCAGTCTTCAAAATGACCTCTGCGACTTGGCAGGAAACAGATCCCACTCACTTGGATTGTGTATGGAAATTTTTCAGAGGTGCTACCTGGCTGGGAGAAGTTGCCAGACTGACTTGGCAACATGCTTCTTCCTCCTACTTTTCAGAATCAACCTCTGTGCCTAGCTCAGGTCACTGTGATGACCTAGCAGCCCTCTTCTGAGCTTCTTTGTGTGGTCTCTTGGATAAAAAGTGTAAATGTATTAAGAATCATTCTTCAGTAGGCTTCTTGGGAATACGTCCTTTTAATACTTTCTTAATTAGTCCATTCCTTCTGAACAGCTTCTTAAACAGCTTTCTTGCTAGACATAATATTTTCTCAGCTGTTGCAATACTTTATAAATCATGCATCATAAATAGCATTTTTAGCATAAATGTATCATACAAAATTCACAGTCTCTAATTTGTGTTGTGCTCTCCATAAAGATGACACATGTTTCTAGAGAGATTTTGGCACTTCAGTCAGCTTTCCTCCTCTTCACTGCTGTCACTCTGGGGAACCCATGTCCTCACATTTGTGTTTGTGTGTAGGCTGAGACAGAGCACTGCCACACTGCAAAGCCCAGGCTGTGATGGCCGGCAGTGCATGTGTGCTTGCCACACTGTCTCTTTGCCATTGCTTCTGGATTTGTTGCCTTATGGCAGGAACCTTTATCAATAGGTTCAGTATTGATTAAAAGCCTCTGAACCATGAAGACAAGGCATTAATGTCTCCAGCTCTGTCATGGTTGTAAGAAAGAAGCATGTATCAGCAAGATGAAAAAGGAGAAAACCTTTGGTGATGCTATGCCTCTCTGCTCTTTGGTACTGCCCTCTGACACCATGACTTACCCACAAGTTTAGCAGTCTGTGTTCAGTCTGGTTCCCTATTTCAGCCCTGGACTGGGTCCTTACCAGCTAGCTACCTTCACTTCACAGACACACCAAGGAGCCTTGCAAACCCTGCTAGCCCCTCCAACAGCTCATAGAAATCTAACTGGCAGCCTAAGGGAAGAGGCCTTGCAGGAGGCGTGGGTTTCCTTCATTTCAGCAGGAAGCTCCTTGAGCAGCTGCTGGCAGTCTCTGAAAACAGGGGCATCTGCACAAAGGTGGGTCTGGCAACACCCCTGGGCACACTGGTTGTGACCTACTGGGGCTTTTCTGTCTTGCTGACACCCTTAGCAGCTGCACGGCAATTAGGCAGTTTAGACAGATGAAGCGCTGTAGCAGCGTTAATTATTCTTAATGAGATTGCTCCCAAGCGGCAGCACAGCAGCTGCTGCCCCTTGCAGGGTGACTCTCCCCATAAGGAGCATGGAGGGCAAGTGAAAGTGCAAATCACAAAGGCCCCTGCCTGACCCCTGCATTGCATTGGCGTGACTGGAAAAATGGGCAGCACACAGGGCACATGTGTCACCCACCTACCCCTGGCAATCCTAATGTCCCTGCACTGCTATGGCCAACACACTGGGCTGCTGCCAAACTTCATGCAGTAGCACCACACCTGCCAGCTAGCTGTTTTTTTCTGCTTAAGAAAGAAATCAAATAACAACCCTCACCTCCTGCAGGGGGGGAACAAAAAGAACCCAACCCCCCCCCCCCACAAGAACAGATAAGAAGAAAACATCATTGGCTTCAGAACCATAAAGGATTTCCTTTCTCATGTCTGACTTGTCTGTTTGCTGTCTTTTCTCTCTCACCCCAGACTCCATGCACATAGAGGACATGGATGCAGTGCAGAAACTCCAGGACCTTCTCCACGAAGCCCTGCAGGACTACGAGCTGAGTCAGCGGAATGAGGAGCCCCGGCGAGCAGGCAAGCTGCTCCTGACCTTGCCCCTCCTGCGGCAGACGGCTGCTAAAGCTGTGCAGCACTTCTACAGCATCAAACTGCAGGGCAAGGTTCCCATGCATAAACTCTTCCTAGAAATGCTAGAGGCAAAGGTCTGACAGCCCCAGCACCAGCCGACAGTGGCCGGGGAACAAACTAGAAACAAAGATGCAGACAACGGAGCAATCCAAACAGCAGCAGCAGCCACCGCCGGCTTTTATCTCCAAGCATTTATTATGGAAGAATTATTTAATGTCTATCTGTCGGCATGACTGCAGAATCTTGTGTACAGGAGGGGGGAAACTTTTACTCAGTCACCCGTTTCTCTTTTTTTCGTTGTTTTCTCTGTGGGAAATACCAGATTATGCTCTTGCACTTGCTGAGGCATCATGGGGGCTCAGCCCCTTCTGATCAGTGATGCTCTCAGTGCTGTCCAGGCTGCCTGCTCCCCAGCTCCCTCTGCCAGTTCTGGAGGGGGAGTGGGGACAGAAGCAGGAAGAGAGGAAGAATAGAGTCAATATAAACTTTATCTGCTGGTGTTATGAGGGGTCAGTTAGAAAGGGAAGCAGCCACGGTCCTTCTTTTTGTCACCTTTCTGCCTCTTACCATAGAGTAGATGCTCCTTTGGAGAACAATGCTGCTGGGACCTCTCCTGAACAAAAAGGCTGCCTCCCAGACTCCTCTAATACTTGTACATACAGGCCCCACTTCTTACTGGGAAAGATGCTCCTAACTGTGTAAGATATTCTGCAACCTTGTACAGTGTGTCATTACGCCTGGCTAGTCCCTCCCATGTACAATCCCCGCAGGCCCCTGAAGAGGTAGGATGTATGTCCCTGAGAAAATGCAAGTCTTTCCCAAATGGCAAGAGAAAAGAGCCTGATATTATGCTTCAGTGCTGGGTTGACTTGATAATCTCTGCATCGTCTCCTATGTGGTGCTAACTACAGTTCTTCCACACTTTTCACCCCATAGTGTATCACACCTGCCTCTTCAGTTCAGCTGAGTGCCATTCCCCACCTGTTCCTTGTGGCAGAGAACACAAGGCTTTGTCTGCATGGTTACTGCCCAAGTATAAATACACCCCTAGCCAGATCTTTCCTAGACTTCATTAGAGCTCTTTGGCTCCACAGAGACTTTAGGCTTATTGCCAAATTCTAGTTAGGAATCAAGGGCACTGCTTTTCAGAGGAGGCAGCTCTAGAGTCTGAGAGATTGCTTTCTTGTGGAAGCCTAGGGAAATAAATTAGAGGATGGCATGAAACCCCTAATACTCCAACTACTGTCTTCCCCTGCCTCATCCCATTATCCTCAACAGCAGGAAAAGAGCTAGCATAGATTTTACCTGGGGCTGGTAAGAGGTTCTCTTGCTGATCAGAAAGCAAATACCTGACCTTAAGGTGGTGGGAGAAGAACAGGGAGAATGTTTATTTACTCTTATGTAACCAGGTTCCTGCTGTCTCCAAGACCTGGTTTAGATCTGCTGCCTAAGCCATAACTGCTGCATTCCCAGTAGCCAGAGGGGAGTGTAGGTGATTGACAAAACTGACTGTTGGTGTTCTCTGAAAGTTTATTTTCTAGGTCACTTAGTTTTAAGCCATCCTGAGCTGACAAAACCTGAGTGTATTCTCTTTTTTTGTGGTCAACAGCATGACACTAGCAGTGAGAAAAAACCTCTGATCTACATTTGAGACACCACTAGCTCTCTTGCGTCTGTTCTCCTCAGGCTTCCACCCCTTCCTGGCTTCCCCAGGAGAAAGGTGGTGTGTCAGAGGAGGAAGCCCTCCGGAGGAAGTCTTCCAAACTAGGGTTGAGGTGTGTGATTAGAGACACTGGGTGCTTGTTTTCTGCTGGAGCAGAATGTGTCCCAGCAGGGCTGTCAGTACTGCAGAACTGTGCCCTGGCATGGGTTCAGACACAGGGGTGCTGGCATGGTGACCTCTCAGCTCTCATAGCCAGCCCACACCTTGTACTTAAGTTAGTTCCATTCCATCTCCTTTGAGTTCTTCCTATGCTACACAGTCACTCATTTTGTACTCACTTGATAAAGGAATTGTCTTGCTTCAGGCATATTAGTAAACCACCAGAGACCTAAGGGGCAGAAGGCACACTGGAATTGGGACTCCTTCTGTGCTCACAGCAGCAGCAATTACACAGTAGCCTTCGAGCGGATACTTGTGCTTCTCTCCCCCACTCCCTCCCAGAGGCAGCTGGGGAGAAAATGAGAGGCTTTTGGTTGCACTCATGATCCCTGTACCCATCTGTGACTGAGGGACCAAAGTGAAATGCATGCCACCATTACAGAGCCAGCTTGCCATGTGCTGCACTCTGGCAACTCTTTCTGGCTGTGGTATAATTGCTTTCACAGATGTGCTGGGTTGCATTATCCCCTGTAAGTTGGACTCACTCGAGCACTGCTGCAATGCTGCCAAGTCTCACCTAGCTGAGCTGCAGCACATTGTGTCCTGGCCTGCTGTGCAAAGGTAGCTGTCCCAAAATGGGTTGAAAAGATCCTGAGAAGCAATTCTTACTCTGTTGGGCTCTGCCAGAAAGGTCACTTACTCGCACACCAACACACTTACCCAATCTCCCCCCACAAAAAAACCCCAAACTACCCAAAACCAACCCCAAAAGGCTCTTTTAGCTTTGTTGTATTTGAACTCAGACCTGCTCTCCATAACAGGAAACTATCTACAAAACATGGAGAGCTGCCGAGTTAGCTTCCAGCTCACAGAGACTGCTGGCTATTTAGATTAGGGCTACAGGGTGGAGGCAATTCTTGCCTTGGCACAGCATTATGAAGATACCAAATACATTTTTTACCAGGAACTTCTTTCTCCATTAAAGCTGCATAATGTTGGAGCCCATCCAAATATTCCCCATTGCTTGAAGATAATATGCAGGGAAATGTTTGCATTTCTTCTGAAATAGGAAGTGAAGCAGACAGTACTTAGGCTATATTAAACTCTCTAACCAAGGAATGCAAACTCTTCCCCAGGAACTGGGACACAAACACCTGTCTAGATTTAACCCTTAAAAGGCTTGTACCATCCTAAACTGGGAAACAGGTCAGGTCTCTTGAGCCCTTCAAACAAGTGCAAGAAACACAATCATCTCTTCCCAGTTACTCTGATCTCTGTGCTGATCTACTCTGATCTATCACAGAGACAGCTGAGGAGCATTTCCAGCTACACAATGGGCTGGGATTGCAGAGGAGTGTAACAGTGTAGTCCCACCAATGCACTTTGAAGTAGGAAATGAAGCTTCAGCAACTGCTTAGGTCTTTGAATGCTCACAGTCTCTTACAAAAAGATCTGGGGATGTGGAAGGTGAGACATGAACTAGGAGATGGGTTTTGGGTCAGTACTCTTTATGCTGCTCATTTGTAATATAGGATTCACAGAGTCAGTGTCATACAGCTGTCCTTCTTCATGGGGCAAAAGATGATGGAGCTTGAGCCTTGGGACACAGATGGGCTCTATAACTTAAAGAAAAGAGAAGCAGTAGAGGACAGTGTATAAGTGATAGTGAATAAACCCACACCAGCAACTATGGTAAAAGCAGCTCCAGCCCCTGATTTGCATGTATGGATAACAGAAACCACATACCTGTCAGCTACTAAAAAAGGCAGTTCTTCCCAAGTGACCAGCTCTTCTGTTTTAGGCACATTCTTCTCTGGGAGCAGCAGTGTCTGACCTGTAATGCAAAACAAATTTCATCGGGATCAATTAAAAGGTAAATTACCACTCTGATTTTAAGTTTCTGGGGAAACTTGGGCATTATACCTCGCAGCAAAACTGTGAAG
This sequence comes from Vidua macroura, assembly GCF_024509145.1. Taxonomy (NCBI): domain Eukaryota; kingdom Metazoa; phylum Chordata; class Aves; order Passeriformes; family Viduidae; genus Vidua; species Vidua macroura. Next base: position 22,398,733 of record NC_071576.1, on the reverse strand, counting down.
CTACAAGAAATGTCCCCACAACAATCAGAACCTTGCAGTATTGCTCATGATAAGGGGGCATTATTTTTCTCTTTGTAAGCTATGCCATCTTTTTTTTTTAAAACTGTTACAAATATATAAAATAAAACATGCTTCACCAGAAACATGTAAGCAGCTGTTAGAGGGGCAAGTAATTGAGAAAGACCCTAGAATGTAACATGTTGAGCTTTTATTACCAATTGGAGCTAAGAAAACAGAGCTTCCACTTTGTATCCACAAGCTATAATCAATCGTATGGCCAAAGGCTGCTCTGTTGTTCTTGTGGCTGGGTTATGTGGAGAAGCCAGAGAGAGACAGAGGCTGTGAGAATGATGCAGAGAGTCATAGACAGTCAGTGAAATAAACAGTATCTACTTAACTATTATCTGCTCCTAAAAAAATAACAACCTGTTAAATAAATTGTATTCCTGTGGTACAGGTCATTTCAAACAAAACAAGAAATAAAACAAAGAAATGTAAAAACTAATGCAGACAGAGTAATGTTTATTGTGACCTGCTCTGTTCTGTCCCTCGGGATGCACATGGCTCCACAGAAAAGGCCAGCGGGGGGAAAGCATGATCTGTCTGTATTTGCTGCAGAAGAGCAGGAAACCCCCAGCCCTCTCACTTAGAAATGCTCATTTCATGTTTTCCCATATTAAAAAAAAAAAATCTCAGCAAGCTTCTAAGTTTTTGTGAGATGAGTTTTGCTGAGAACTTTTAAGACAGGCACTGTTGCCAGTCTCTGCCACAGACCAGTTTATTTCTCCCCCTCACTCCTTTTCTTTCCATGTTCTACACTTCAGTGGTGCAAGGGATAAACAGGAGCTAGTGATGAAAAAATCTTGAAGTTGTTCCAGTGAAGAAAAACCTCTAATCATAAAATAGACCACTGGCTTAAACCCAGCAGTGACATCATGAGTGTTGCAAGCATTACAGCAGCTGTCCAGTGCTTATGAAGTGGATGCAAGTGCTAAAGTTGTGGCATTTGCATTGATCTGGTGCTCAGGCGGCGCAAGAGGGAAAGCTCATAGATGCTTGAGAAAGCAGAAGGAAATGCACTCTGCTAATTGGGCAGAGATGTGAGAAACAAGGACCCCAGGTTTTTGTTCTACCTCTGATTCTATCAGGTACCAGACACCATCCCACCCTGTTTAAGCACACTTCAGCCAACACTGCTAACATCCTTCTTTTGGGCAATGGCACTCACTGGGATGATGCATCAAACCAGGCAATCAAGAGGTTGCTCAGCCTGCCCTCTGAAGAGGAGGTGGTGGCTGAATTAGTGGTGGCCAATGGGAAAGGCCACGGGCTAAAAATGAGCCTGAATGAAAAAACAAGATGAGCACAGAGCTGTAATGGGACGTGAAGTGTGACAAGTTTTTTCTACATTGGAAACAGCTAGCCCCAGCCCCACAGTCAGCTGCACCCTGACTGTGACAGATGCAGTCTTAGAACCAACACAATCCCCTTCCAAGTTCACATAGCAGCTCAGAGTCACATACAGTCCTCCTACATTGTGTGCATAAGTCCTCTCGATGTTGTAGCCATTCGCAGAAGGTTTGGAATGGCCACCTCAGTAGGACTTTAAAATGGACCCTATTTCAGATTAAATACAGCAAAGGGATTTTAATGTGTGGCTTTTGGGGTTCTGAAAAGTTTGTGTGGCACTGGAGCTGATGGTGTCAAGAGATTGGTAAGGATAGCTGGCAGGTATCTTCTTTGTCTAGGTTTGTTTGAGGCTTTCCTTGCTTTGCTTACTAGTGTTCACTCACACTGGAATTAAAGAAAGAAAGAGAAGGGGGTTGTCTTCATAGTAAGCCCGTGTAGCATTGTGAGAGACTGAGGCCAACCCTGATATTTCCTCTTACAGATGAGCTTCACAGGAAATACTAGGAAAATACTCTAATTTCTCTGATTAGCTGGAGAGGGAAACAGGTTTCTTTACTAATCAATGTTGAGTTCTCTAAACAAAGTTTAAACAAAATTTCTCTCACCAAAGTTAAGGGCATGCTTAACTTAACATGCTCTTAAATTTCAAATATTAAAACATGAGTGCATTAGTTTCTTGTGGCTACCTACACACAAAATAAAAGGAAAAACAGCAAGAGAAGTGTCCCTTCCAAAACTTTAATGTTCAACTTCCAGTAATGGAAAGCTGGAGAGCTTACACTGTGTGCCTGGCTTTCTTGAGAAGGACATTTTCTCCCATTGCAGCATTTTTGACACGACACCATGGGAAAAGCAGAACACCTGTGCCTGGGGAGCAGGAGGACTAACCTGTGTGTGTGAGCAGTGTGCTGAGAGCAGCAGCATCTGAATAATTATAAATAGATGTGAAGTCATGGGAAAGATCAGAACTGGCTAGAGGCTCAAAGCATCAAACAGAAGAAAGAAAACAGCTACCAGTGACATATCACAGTTTTGCTAAAGACTTCAGTGCTTCACAGTCCTTCATGCCTACTGCAACCATCTCTTGGCAGCACACACAGCACATGCAGGAACGTCTGGGTTCAGACCACAGACCCATTTATCCGACCATCCCTCACAGCTAACATGGCCAGCAGCAGATCACCAGAGAAGAACATAAAAACATGGCAAAGAGGTATAATTAAGTCTCCCAGCAATTTAAGGATTAAAGGTCCTTAAAATGAAGGATCAAAGAACCTGCTCAATTTTCCTTACCATTCACAATCTTCTAGGTGTCTTGATTTCACCCACAGTCATTCCTTGTCAGGGAGGAAGTATGGCTGCCAGCCTTACCCCTTCCCTGAGTACATTCAGCACCAATTATGTCAGGAAAATGTGACAATGAGAAAGGCAAATGGATGCCTTCCATCACTTGATCTTGATGCTTTAAAGACAAGTACAAAAATCTAATCCCTACCTGAGATACACAGACATACAGAGACCCCTCTTGCTGTAGCTAGCTACACACAAATGTACTCATGCTTTATTTAGTTATGTTTTCATTCACAGCACTACTGGAGCTGACAGTTGCCTTCAAAGTAACTTAGAAACAAGATTAGCCTAATTAAATCACGTTTCCTAATAATAACAGGTTGGAATCCTTCCTCCTTTATATGGATGCAGTCTTTTCCTCAATCTTTTCTCTTTTTCATCCACCTGAAAAATAGAGGAAACTAATAAGGCACCTTTTCTGATATAATCATTTTATTTTAATGCAAATGAATGTTTTAAACCCTGCATGTTTTAAGGCATTCCTTGACATATTGAACAAAAGAATTTTTAAATGCATTTCTTCCTATTGCACAGCAAGAAGCTGATTTCTGTTTAGAAGTCCCAGCTTGCTTAATTCAGAAATACCAACCTCTTACTTCTTTAAGTGCTTAAAATCAGCACATTGACTATTCTATAAAAAGGCTCAGAAATAAGTTCATTATTTTGATTAATGAAATTATTATAATTTTTTTCTCTGATTTTAATAAACTGGCATTATATTTTCTGTAAGCTTTATCATATATGCCTGACATAACTGCAATTGTTAAATTGTAAAAAGCAGGGCAGTGATCAGATAAAGAGAAGCCAGGACAGTGTAAACTCAAATCACTTTGTCTAAATTGGCAAGAATCAACATAAAACAAATCTGCATTTAATAGATCAGTTAGAACAAAGCACATAAATCATATTTTTGAGAGGGGTTAATTTGCACCATATGCCAATTAATTCAAGTGCAATACATAAGTTATAAATAATATCATTGGAGTGGAGAGTGTTATACTTGGAATGAAAATTATTTAACTGAATCCAAAATTATAATCACCTTCAATAATTGTATTTCCAGAATTGCAAATTCTTTTCCATCACAACACTGAAAGCAGTCAATGCTGCAAATAATTTTCTTTTACTATTTACATTATTAAACTCAAACACATCAACCAAACCCTTGTATTACTTTTGTCAGTAGCTAATGCTACTACAAATCAATGATCCTCTGGGTCAGTCTTAGGGAGTATGGTTTCATCAGATATTTTTTGATCTAATGAACCCTTGTAACCATGACTCAGGTAATCACTTATGTGCCCCATTGGTTTTGTCATTACACCACAAAAGTTCTGCAGGGTCCTGAAGGAGTGATGCTTTCAGCATTGGCACAGACATCAGCTTTGAGGGGTGCTATCCCCAGCTCTTCTGCTGTCTTGAGCTCTTCTAGCTCAGACTCACTTTTTCTAGCTGCAGGAAACCCTAAATCGCTCCTTCTGCACATTTCTTTTCATCACAGCTCTCAGATTTCTCGTCACAAGGTTCCTGCTCTGAACCAGCCTGTTTCCCTGGCTAGCTTGGATATATTTTTGTTTTTTACACTACTAGACAGTCTCTTTTTCTCTTGGCTCCCTCCTCCTGTCCTGTTTCTGGCACACTGCCAGAAACATGTGGCTGAGGAGGCCACAAGTGGCATCCCTTGTGGCTGCCAATCACACTGAACTTCTCCAGATCTCTGGTGGGATAGACTGTTCCAGCTTCCCTAAAAACAAGGCCCCTGTGGCTGGCAGCCAGATCACTGTTCTGGACACCCTCCACTTGGAAAGAGAGTCACCCCAGCTAACAGTGTTTATTGTTCCCCATTGCTGAAGGTTTCCTCAGACGTCCTGGTTTTCCAGTGCTGCAAGAAATGCAAGAAATGCACCTAAATTACATTCTCCAAGCCAAAGGAAGGGCTAGAGGAGGATATTTGCAAAATTACACCTTCAATGCCCTTTAGGTCACGTTATCCTTTCCTATCATCCTCAAATTTATGCCCACAGCCAGATTAGATCACAGCAGCTGCTGCAGCAGCTCTAGTTAATTGGACAAACTATGCCAAAGCAGAGAAATACCACATTCACCTCAGGCCCCACTGCAGAACTCAAGAGAACCTCAAAATCCTGCCAGCATAAGCCAGTGAGGCCACGCAGCAGGACAGCACACAGCCACATGTGGTGCTGTCAGTGCTTTAACTAGAACAGTTGCATTCCCATGATGCTGTGTTTCCTTTGCAAATAGTTATTAATCCAAACTGAGTTATAGCAATTATAGAAACACTATGAAATTCACCGTAAATGATCACAGAAAATAAAAACCTTTTTAAAATAAATCATAGACATCTTCTAAATGTGCCTAGAAATGTAAACATGAAAGAAACAACCAGTGAAAAAGAACAAAGCCTGCCTGGACATACATTAGGCTCTGTTTCTCAATTTGCTGAATCAAGAGACCACTCCACCTTTTTAAAAGAAAAAGAAAATGCCTAGACTACCTTAGGACCAGGTATCAGCATCTAAAAATGAGTAAGGGATAAACAAAACCTCTGAGGACACGCAAATGAAATGCTTTGAGTTTACCAAAATGATAATGTTATTATCATAACTATAAAAATACTATGTAGAATTTTAATTGATAGATGAGCAAATGTGACACCATTTTGCAGATCTCCTCTGAGCCCACCAGCCTGTGCTGCAAGCAGAGTAAATTGTGTGAGAGGAATATACCTTGAGTGTATTCTGAACACTGTAAGAGAGATTGCAGCTGGATAACACCTCTGCCCAGCACACTGAGCCATTATAGCTCAGCACTTCCTTCTGCCATCCATTCGCTATTGCAAGCATTTTGGGCAGGATCCTTTTCATTCCATGGCTGCTCAGTGCACACACAGCAGGCCCCTGGCTCACCTCTTCTTCCCCAGGGAATGGGGCTTGCAAATAAATAAAAAGTGACTGAAAACCTAATATAGAAGATGCCTGGGACTTCTCAAATTCCGGGAAACCTAATCACTGTGTTGGCTAAATTAGCTTGGACTGGGACTTGACAATTGTCTTTGGGTATTGCTTTCACGTGGAGCATGTTCACAAAAGTGTGCAACAATGACTCATTCTGGAGCTTGTCATTGCTGTGTCCTAGAGCATGTTGCTAAGCTGCTCCTGTCAATCCTCTGGACATTTTCACAAGCTAAGGTATCTCCACAAGCAGGCTACCCACAGCTGCCTGCTGTGTGTGTTATTTGTTCCAATACAAGGAAAAGATAACCTATCCCCAGATTGTCAGTGACATCATGCTAAGTGCTGATGCTGTCACCTCCTTGGTAGCAGGTCCCATACTCTGTGGTTACATTAATTCTCACACAGGTCATCACAGCAAATGCCCTTTTCACTGAATCTGGCTCTGCACCCTCCATGGCACAAATGGTTCATCTGGCAGACTCAAAAAAGTCAAAGAAGAGAAACTTCAACAGAAACTGTCTGGGCTATGTCTATGAATAGTTGCAATTCACCTTTTAGATGCCAAGGGAGAGCAAGTGATCTGCACTGGGACAATGCTTCACAAGGTGAGCAGAGCTGGCTAGATGTCTTTCACAAAAGTATCTGCATGACCTCCTACCCATGATGGAGAAATGAAATAATCATCTCTTCCATGAGCACTCATCAGGTAACAAACTACTCAGCAAGTCAGGAACACATAGTACCTCTGAAAAAAACAGGAGCGAAAAAAAATATAATAATAACACAAAGGGAACATTAAGCAGTACCACGGCCTCTCTGTGCTTCAGACTTTGCTGAGGAATCAATCATCCTTTGCAGATAGCTTTATGCTTCACAGCTACTGCTGCTAAGCAGGTCAAATAAATAAATAATCAATCCCTCTTCTGTTACTTCTCCCCTTCACAGTCCCCAGCCTCCACTTAATGGCAGTAGGGAGACATGGGCACAATATTATTTTCTGTTGGATCATAGAATCACAGAATCATAGAACGGTTTGAGTTGGAAGGGGACTGTGAAGATCATCTAGTTCAAACCCCTCTGCCATGTGCAGGGACTTCTTCTACCAGACCAGGTTGCCTAAAACCCTATCTAGCCTGGTCATGAACACTTGCAGGGATGTGGCAGCCACAGCTTCTCTGGGCAACTTGGTCCAGTGCTTCATCATCCTCATAGTAAAGAATTTCTTCTTAATATCTAATCTTCCAAATATCTAATCATCTCTTTTTCTAAAAAGCAGAATTTAACCTATTACCCCAAATCTGTGTTTTGATAGCCACGAGCAAAGAATCCAAAAAAGAGGGAGTGAATAGTGTTCTGGAACTACTTCCCAGCAGCAAAAATTGCAGCTGCTGAAATGCAGCTCTACTCATATACATTTCTGTGAGACACACGGTGTCTCCTGCTCCCACATCCATGTAGTTCCTAGTGCTCTTTTCTGTGGAGAAGAGATGGCTGTGTCTCTGCAGCACACAAGAAAGAGAAGCAGGCCTTAAAGACAGGTACTTGCCCAGACATCGAAAGATAGTGCTTCTCTGTGCCAGACTGCACCAGAGAGAGACCCACTGGAGAGACATCTCTCCTAGAATTACCCTTTCCAAGTAATGAAGATGAGACACCAAAGTGTCAGGAGATAAGATGTTGGAACAAGCTGCTAAATAACAGATAAATCACCAGCACAGTGTATCATGTACATCCAAGAGATCTGTAGGAGTTTTGAATGGAAGTGGCTGAGCTGCTGAAGACATGAATTCTCTCATTAAAGTCATCTGTTACACTGGAGTAATGAAGGGTAGCAAATGCTGTAAGTTGTTCTAAAAAAGGCATTTGGGATGATCTGGAAAGTCACAGACCACTGATCTTTACTCTGAATCAGGTAAATTGGTTGAATTGTCAAGTAAAATTAGAATCACAGGGAAGGACTAGCACAAAGAATTAATTTAGTTTTGCTCCAGTGTCCTTGCCCTCTTTCCACTGTTTCTCACTACTTTAAGAATCCTGTTGATTCTTCTGAATTCTCCTGCTTAGGTTACTCCTCTTTACTTTTTGTGCATTTGGCTATGTCCTGCAGAAATAAGTCTTTTCATATTCCTTCTTTCCATCCAATTCTGTCCTAGGGAAAACTGCATTAGGAAATATTTTAATTTATTCATGTCATAACTCTATTGCCATTGTGGGTACTACAGAGAAAAGTGGCAATAGCAGAAATCCTACCTGATGTCCCAGTGATCCATCATCAGTCTCTCACTTGTCCCAGTCTTAACAGACAAGAACTATATATTCTAGGAGGACAATTGCTTAAACCACTGCAAACTGTGCTTTACCATGTTAAGACCATGCAGCCACCTGTAAGAACATTCTAGCAAAGAATTTTCTACACAAACCCTTATATGATTCATGATCCAGATGGAGTCTTAAGATGAAACGAAAGGCCAGATCACCTCTTCAGTTTCCCTACTAAGATACACTGAAAAAAATGATCCAGCACATGTCTGGCCTGACTCAGGATTTGCTTTTATATTGCAGCACACCACCTTTTTCTGAACAAGTCGTGGTGACCTATGAAAGATGCTGGCCAAGCTATGGCCAGGCTGTTGAGGGCACAGCCAGGAGGTGATGAGTCAGGAGCAGAGCATGTGATAGACACAGAGGATGCTCCACTTAAGGAACTGGGAGCAGGGGAGCTTGAAGCAGAAGACAGAAACCAGCATGGGTTTCTTCTGGCACAGCCAGGCAATATGCTAGGTTCTTACCCATGGGCAAACATCAGAGGCTAGAGGCAGAGTAGTAGAAGATCCCAATCAGAAAACTCAAGAGCACAGGTATGTGTCCTGCAAAAACCTAAGTTGGAGGCACGCAGGCACGCAGCCTGAAGTTGAAGAGCATAGACAGGCACTATTACAATTTCACATCTTCTGTTTAGATCTTTGCACCATGAGTATTTGCAAACCTACCCTATCTCGAGTAGCCATTGTTAACTTAGAGCCTAATAAACATTCATTAATTTGGCAGGTTTGCTTCTGGTACTGCAATTGCTACATAAAATCACATTTCCTTAAGTAGAAATGAAAGGAGCTACCAGTTTTAACAGCTTTAATTGTTCAAGCAGAGCAGATAGGATTTTCCCTAACACCTCTTCATGGAGTTCTGTATCTGAAGAAGACATAAAAGAATTATGTTGATCCTGTACCACTTTAGCTATTTTGCATATTCATTTTCTAATTACTAATGTTTCTAACACCTAATTCTGTAAGCCCCAAATGTCACTAAGTAGTGACATTAATGAACATGTTAGACTCTAATTCATACTAATAACCTGTATTACTTGGGTCAAACTAACTTCAGTGCTTACTCAGACAGTACCACAGTTAAATTGTTATTATAATTTCATTCCACATTTTGATAAGCATTCTGACTTAACAACTTTCATAACTATCATGACTTTGTTTTTATTTCTAACTAATAAATGAGGGTTCCAGAATTTTTCTGACAGACGTTAGCTTCCGTGCATCCACATGATGGCAATGCAATTCACTTTCAAACTCCTAAGGTCTAAATTTCTCTGTTTGGATTTATGGAAAATTAGAATGCTCTCTGCAAGGTCACTGCAATGCTTCCTTTTCATTGAAGTCCAAAGTCTAAGTGGATATCAGGATTTCTAAGGATTGTGACCTTCATGGCTTGGGAACTGGACCATCTCTGTTCTTGCCTCTCAGCCACCATGCACCTGATGCCTCACTAATCCCCAAGAGGTGTGGTGTACCACAGCACAGAACAGCTAAAATTACTCCTGGAAGCCAGCTGCCACTCAAGTGACAAAGAAGTCTGCAGAGCCGCTCCCCCAGCCCACGTTGCTGAGCACTTGGACCATTTGAATACAATATTAAATAGAACATGACATGGGCAATATGTTATTTTTGCAAAGCCGAGCTTATCACATTTGCAAAATTAATATGGTGTGGCAGGAGATAAAAGGGCCAACTTCACCATGGAGCTCCCATGTCAACAGAGCCAGACAGTGCGAGCCAATGGTGAAGTGCCTGGTTTTGCACAGCCATGAAGTTTTCAGACATGAAATGGGCAATTGGCAGCGCCTGGCAAGTCCTTTAAGATAAGCACAACAATGAGAAAGTAATGGCAGGAATGAGTGAAAACAGGTATTTACTACTAAACCCTATCAAAACTCTTCTGGGCCTCACTGGAACACTGTGCCAGCAGGCCTCTGAGTTTTGCTGAAGGTGTTAAACCCTCACAGTGCAGCTGGCAATCTGCAAGGCAAAGAGCACTGGGCCTCTAGAGCCATTCTTTCTGGGACCACTAGAGAGTGGATGGAAGTGATATTTGTTTATTTAGCCTCCACAATGATCCCTGCACCCCAGGGACAAAGGGAAAGACTGAGTGCCTGCTCCAGGGGACTCACAGCCTCAACTACAGATAAATCCCTCTTGCTGTTCAAAGGGGGTTACTTTCCAGGCAAATTTCCTTCTGTGAAGTTAAACACACCCATTTCCTCCCTTGTACACTTTCCTCTTCAGAGACATGGCTTAGGACACCTCCCTCCAAATCAGAATTTCACTTGGACACACCCTGCTAAAAAATCCACAGTAGAAGCTGTAATAAAGTATGGCACCTGTTGCTTCTTTGGATAATTTGCAAGATGGATTTTTTTCTATACATACATATGGGGGGAGGGGTGTACACATATCATATGTACATATAATACATACATATAACATGAAAAATGCTTGTGGATAACACACACAATTCATTCAGTGCTCCATGGTGCAGTCAGCTCATGTATTCCCAAGACAGAGACAGTGGTGAATATGGTGGGAGCCTACTTTGAGCTTGAAATCTGACAAGGAAAGACTGAAGGAAACTCAGGATGCTTCATGTTATGTACCCCACATGAGCTTGACCTTCTTGGTAAAAGCCTACCAATTGTGTGACATTGACCACACAGCCCAGAACTCTCCACAAGCCACTTCACAAGACAGGACACACAATAGGTTTTAGTGTCATGCCCTCAAACATAAGGTGGGGTCAGCGACCTTCTCCTCATCCCACTGCAGTGTCCTCTGAGAAGGAGAGACCATTTCAAGAAAGGGTAGGTACTTCCTATGCTGGTACTGGGAATCCCACAGAGCGACAGAGAGCAGCTCTACTACAATTGCTTTGTTTAAAATGCAAAATGTGGATGTGTTTAGAGGAGGTACCAGCATCAATCACTGTATGCAAACACAGCCTGTGGAGAAGAGCTTCCCCTGTAAGTCACTCCTCACTGCCCTAATCGAGAGTGCGAGTGACTGAGGGCATGTTGAATGCTGATGGGCCACTGATAGTGCTGTCCCAGGAGAAGATTAATAAAAGGCAGCAGGAGTACTTAGCCCCAGTTGGGCACAGAATCAGTGAGGGAGGTGAGGGGGGAAGGACAGGGGTGTCTTTCAATCTAGCAGCTGTTGCCCATTACCACAGACACACAAAAAAGCAAAATGTGCAGCCTTCTCCCACAAATCATTATCATACTTGTGGAGGAAGGTCAGTGCAGACCATATGCACTGGCTTGAACAGATGACATTGTTGACTTGTGGTTTGTAGTCACAGGGAACATGAATCCATGAAGGAGAGGTAAAAAAACATGCAACTCCACTGCTGTTAAGCTTATATGGACCTAAAACAGGGGTCTGCATCTAGCCTAGGGACCCACAAACTGACACAAGAAACTAGAGTTGCATAGAAACAATTACTTGTTTAGCATGTCATGAAGAAGGAGTGGAACACATTGTACACAGACCTCAAGAGTCACTAGGGAAAAAACACCACAACTCTCATTGTACCAACTGCAAGTGAACTTCAGCCCTTGTCCCATTCTGGCAGACAAACTCTAAGTACTGCTACTGAACTCATAATTCCCTCTCTTTCTCAACAACCAGAGCAGTAGAAGGAGAGTGGGGAGGGTGCAGAAGTTCTCAATCTTCTCAGTGCTGAGAGCAGAAAAGGAATGGAGCACTGATTGCTAGGCTGGTTTTAATCCATTCATCAACAGTAGTTTTACTGCCCCTTAGCTCCCCTTCTCTTACTAGTCAAGCCCTAAGTCTTCTACCTTGCCACCTTCTCTCAACTTTTCTCATCATGTCTGTGGCCACATCACCCAGACCTGTTTCCTGCACTAAATTGTTGCCAATATCTTCTCTCTTCTCACAGCCTCCTGCTCTGAGCTCTTCTTGCACTATGTTAACCCTCCTCAGAACATGAGTTATTGTCCCATCTCTCCAATATATATGAGATACTGTCAGCATCTTGAAGAGACAGAATCTTCTCTTTTATGTGTCTGTAAAATGCTCAGAACCTTTATATTGCTCTATAAATAAGGACAGTAAGAATCTAATGCTGGCAACTCTGGCAGATGTATAGGAAAAGGATGATGGCCTGCCCATGGAATGAAATCATTCTGCTTACGGGAAGATTTTATATCAAAATGGGCTTCTGCATGAGGTCCAATACCTATCAAAATCCTTCTCCATCTAGCAAGAGCAAAACTAGTGCTCTGTTAGGAAGCCAATTTGATGCAACAATTCCCACAAGTGCACGTCTGGCTGCCAAGCAACACAGAATTACAGAGTTCACATAAGAAGTAATCTCCAGGGATACCAGACAGTGAAAAGTAACTTCTGCTTTCCTAGAAAGTATAGGGTCACTCTGGTCCATGAAGAGCTTGACATCAGAGAAGGTGCCACCATCCCAGCTGCAGATTTGTGATGTATGCGCCTCTAAACCACTAGGACACCAGACACCATTCCTCCCACAGTAGGAGCTCCCATCATTAAAAACCTCACAGAGCTGCTCCTTCTGCAAGCAGTCTGGCTTGGCTCATGACAGCCTGGCTCTCCAACGTGGGTGAGAAATCCCATACAGGGTGTACACAATATTTCTAGAAACACAGTAGTACAATGTTTGTAGGCTTCTAGAGATGAGAGTTATCATTACTGCTGAACCAGGAGTGCGACAGGGAAGGGAGGAGAAACAAATCCTTCAGCATAGTCCATGTTAACACCACAAACAGTAGCAGTGTGCTGCATACCTCTAGTCCCAAACTACATTTTTGTAGGTTTCAGGTTGTTGCTATCTGAAAACATTGCCAAAGAGAATGAAGGGATGAATGATAAGTCTCCTTTCTTCACCCTGTCATCTCCAAGTCCTATCCAATATTTCTGCTTCCTTCTGAATTATTTCAGCTTATCCACAGAAACTGATGTACCATTGATCTGCAGTTAGAAGGCTGCCTATGGATTATTTGGGGACATGCATACAAGACAGAAAATGGCAGGATGCTCTTTAAGTCATGTGTTAGCCCCACATATTCCACAGCTCTGATATATGCATACTATAGCCCAAGCAGCTTTGAGATATTTGCTCAGCTGAAGGATAGGGATTTTACACACTGTATCCCCTTCACCATCTCTAACATTTGAATGATTATGTCCTTCCACAGGCACCAGCTATAGAAGAGTGCCCTGGATTCAGGACCAACTACCATCTTTATGGGATAAAATAAGGTTACTATCAGCTCTCCACTCCATGATTGGAGCTGCTCCTCCAAAACCTAAGAGCTGAAGCCCAGTCAAACCATCACCATTTAACACAACAGTGATTTCAGTGAGCAAAAAGGATCCTGTGGCTTTTCTAGTATCCAGTGGACAGACAGTTTGTTTCTGGCATACAAGCAGTTTCTCTACCAGGGCAGGAGTGGAGGGGGAGCAGAAAACCTAACACAGAGGGAGGACGGGTGAGCAGCAGGTTCTGGCTTTACAAGAGGATGATAAATGATAACAGCATTAGGAACAAAACCAAACATCTTTCATGCTGTCAGAGCAGTGAAACCAGCAAACACCAAGACGTGGGCACAGGCCAGTGTGGTCATTTTCCAGAGAAGCACACAACAATCAAGTTTCTTCTGCTATGAATCAACAGACCAATTCATCTTCCCCAAGTTCCTGCAGAAAAGGGCAGGGGACAAAGTGACAAACATTTCTCTTCAGTTAGCTGAGAACTTCAGCTGCTCCATAGAGCACTGAATTCAATAGACAGGGTCAGGACAGCACTGGATGCCAGTGTAGAAGACCTGTAAGAGGATGTGGATCACAGAGCTCTAGATGATCATGAACTTTTCTCACACTGCCCTCGTAATTATCAAAGGGTACTATGGGACACTGCTGTAAGACAGATTGGAAGAAGTACTACATAAGATGAGTATCACAGTGTCCAATACCATTCAGTGCTCCCCCAGATTCAGACTCCCCACAAAGCTTTGCCTTCCTGCAGAGGAGCATAAAAATCCCTTCCTGGGGCTCACCTCATCTTACCATCCTCTCACAGGAGGGGGTCACCAGGACAATGGCAGTAACTTGTGAATGCAAGGCTTCCAAAGCAATCACCTCTGTCAAGCTTCCTGAGGACCAGGTTTGATGAATAAGTGTTCTGCTCAGAGTAGCTGCCCTTATTGTAGTCCAAGGTTTGGTAGTGAGGAAAAGGTTACTAGTCAGCACAGAATTAAGAATGGAATGGGGTATCATGCCCAGTTTTGCCTTTATCAGCTCCCTATTGTCTCCTTCTGTGATCCAAGTTGGCCCTGTTCCCACACTGAATCAAACAGAAAATATTGACACCCAGTGAACCTGTGTGCCTGAGCCAGGAAGGACTTTTGAGCACTACTGTTCTGACAGATCGTTCCTCTCAATATTAGGGGGCACTGGAAAGTAATTCCTGCTAAACTCCAGTGAAAGCATATCCTGCTAAAGTCCCAAATCTCTTTAACAGAACAGGAACAAAACTCAGTGATTCTTCTGCTGGCAAGCACATCTCATTTTACTCCACTAATGGCAAGAGACACAGATAGCTGTTGCTGTTCTTTGTCTGCATCTGGGGAAACTGAGACTCTGCAGGGGAAGGGAGCTTCCAAGGCCAAACACAGCAAGGATTCATATACAGGCTTTCTCAACTCCCTACTCTCCATACTGTTTGTAATCTCCTTCTTTAGCAAATGCTCTCTTTCAAGCTGTTCTACAACTTTTAACAACTGTCATGATTTAACCCCAGCCAGCAACCAAGCTCCAGGCAGCCACTCACTCACTCCCCCAAGTGTGATCAGGGAGATCACCAGTGTGATCAGGGACAAAATCAGAAGAGTAAAAGTGAGATAACTCACGTATTGAGATAAAAACCATTTAATAGGAAAAGCAAAAGCCACACACACAAGCAAAGCAAAACAAGGAATAGATCCACTGCTTCCCATGGCAGGCAGGTGCTCAGCTGTCTCCAGGAGAGCAGAGCCCCATCACATGTAACGATGACTTGGGAAGACAAACACCATCACTCCAAACATTCCTCTTTCCTCTTTCTTCCCTCTGTTTCAAATACTGAGCATGATGTCACATGGTGTGGAATATCCTTTGCTCAGCTGGTGTCATCTGTCCCGGCTGAGTCTCCTCCCAACTTCCTCACCAGCTTAGCAGTACGGAAAGCAGAAAAGGCCTTGGCTCTGTGTAAGCCCTGCCCAGCAATAACAAAAACATGTCTCTATTATTAACCCTGCATTCAGCATAAATCCAAAACACAGCCCCATACCAGCCACTGTGAAGAAAACTAGCTCTACTCCAGCCCAAACCAGCACAGCCAACCACATATTTAACTGTCCACAAACTAGGTAGACACTCTCACTCGAGACAACAACTCTGTAAGGCCCCATCAAGCAGGAAGGCTCTGCCTCAACAGCTTGGACTTGTCTTCTTTAGGATCTGAGGACTGTTGGCTACCTCCCTTCCTGCTGTGAATGGTGACCATGGACACAGACACTTAAACAGAATGCACTGCTAAAGATACCCTATGATTAAGAGCACAAGCAAAATGGGAAAAGTGTGAGTATTCAATGGAAAAGGCAAGTTCAGTCTAAAAGAAAGCAATAGAAAGAAACCTACAAATTCACATAGCAGGTAGAACTCCACTGAGCATGTCTGGGGAGTCCTGAAAGCACCTACTGAACCCATTACAAGCAGTTTTGTGAGCAGGGGATGAATGAACCCCAGCTTCCCAGAGATTTGTGTCTTGTGCTGAATTTACTATGCTGCATATCAAAACAGGTTAACTCCAGTCAGAGTTTTCCCCACAGCTAAGATGTTCATGCATCCCCTTTTCAGGACTTTTTGTCTCTCCAGCAAGTGGTGAGATTAGGAATCTTTCACTCAGAGCTGATACTGAAAAACTGTCATTTCTGTCCAGGGAAATTGATGGGACCTAGCACATTTAAGATCCCTGCATCTCTTTCAGGTATATTTATTTGTGGGTAAGAGGTTCAATTCAAAACTTATTGTGAGGAATAAGTGAAACAGACAGATGAAGACTGTCATGGACACACGGTGTGATCTCTTAAGCCTTGTTTCCTTTGGAAGTTGGACTTTAGAGGAATTTAAATCTTCTCTGTATCCACTGGAGATAGAAAGTTCACAAAAAAATTGGTGGTTCTTTAAATTATGAAATTTGCATTATAAGAGGGAGCTTAAGGAAGACAATTACACTGTAAGAAAACAGCACTATTTCTTTCACAACAAAAATTTTGAGAAGAGATTGAACTTGGAATTATAATTTTCAAATTATAATGATGAAACATGGAAATAGCAAGACTCACAGTAGGAAGAACTGAGGAAAAAAAATAAATTCTAAAGAAACAATCCTCCAAGATTTTACATCATTTGTTTGAGACTCCTAAATAAAATGTAAAATAGAGCAGCCTTGCTACTGAGGCAAAACACAATATAGAGACAGAATTTACTACTCTACAGAGTGAACTCCAGCCATCTATTCAGCCTCTACAAAACAGTAAAAATAAAAAACCTCGAATTATGAGGGTAAAATCAGGCCATCCCAAAGAGAGAACTAGTCTTCTCTGGAAGACTAGTTAGTGATGTTCAGTATGCCTGTGCATTTTGAACTGTTGAATATATGCCCATTTGTCTAACCACTACTGGTCTTGTTATTCCAAGTAAGGATGAAGAACTATGAAGATATCCCCTCTCTTGGAGACCTGAAGCTTTGAATTGGTTTTTTCCAGCCAAGCTTGACCCTCTTTCTCTCACACACCAGCTGTCTTTTCTGCATCCTTCATGTCTTAGTCTATCTTCTGTTTTGGGGATATGCTTTCTCCTCATGTTGAAGTGGATGATTCCAGCCCTGTGCCTGACATGGAAAGCCACATAAGTGTTACTGCACAAACATCAACATAAGTTCCCAATAAGATCACGCACTGAAGAGCTTAGTAAGCTCTTGAACTGGAAAACAGCAAGAAAGAGAGGAACTGGAGAGTAAAGAACACTGACTCAGTGGAAGTATGAGGTGACCCATTGGCCCTCTTACTATGATAGTAAATAAAGCAACATCTGTGATGGGAGTCAAAGTCTGGGGTGAAACAGTTTTTGGCAGAAGTAAAAAAAATCATCCATCTGTGATGGATCTAGGATGCACAAAAGCTGAAGCCATAAGCCAAAAGCCTATGCCACAAACAATAAAGATGTCCTGTCTCTCAATAATGACCTTGTGAAAACATCCTCTATCAAAGCACCAGTGCTTCTCCTCAGGGAATGTAGCTCCTCTTGGTCTACTGTCCACACTGCTCTTTCTGTGTCATTGCAGCCTAGATGGCTGTGCAATGCCACACCACCTCTATGGCCAAGCATTCAAATCATCTAGTGCCTGCCTACCTCTCAATCCAACTCTGGACCTTTCTTACCACATAAAATGGATTTTTAAAATGCGTCTTTAACTTAATGAAATTTATATGCCACTGAGGAGAAATTCACATCCTCCCCCGAAATGAAAGAAGGAAGAAATATAAAATACTGTCCTTGACATAACCTTTTACATGCACATCTCATCAAGGATGGAATTCATTCAGCAGCGATTCATTGTAAGATTATTTCTATAGCACAAGTGACCAGTGCCTGATCCATGAGCCAATTATAGCCTCCAGAACTGTACATCAGTATGGGATAGTCTGGTGACTCTTTTGTCACTCAAATAGTTTCCAATGGTTCCTTCTAAATGTCCCAGTACCCAATGTCCAATTTGAGTTCTGTGGAGCACCACAAGGTTTGCTATGTAGTTTTCCTGAATTGTATCTCTTTGTCCTGACATGGGGTATCTTTAATTTTTTACACTGGACCCAATCACCAATGTTTTCACCAGAAAAGTAGTGGGTTACAGTTCCAGCTATCAGCAAGGTCCACATCTGCAAGGTCCACAACTGCAAGGTCTCCTTTAAGTGTTGTTCTCATAGGAGGTACTGTGTACCCCATAGGAGCATACACAGGGTTAACATTCTTGAATTTCTTTCCAGAGACAAATGGTTTGTGTTGAGGAACTGCTGCTGGGAAGGGAGGGAAAAAAAAAACCCACCCTTTTTTATTATTCCAAGGTGCATTTTAATTTGCACAAGCGACATTGTGTCTGTGATGGATTACACGAAGGGAAACATTACAGCCCAGCAAGCTTGGCAAGGAAAAAAAATAGGGAGATACGGGGAGGATTAAAAACAACCTATTGCAGTGCAGAATTTTGATAAGGGATCCATGGTGCCTTCAGAGCAGGAGCTGGTGGAGCTCAGGGTACCAAGGAAGAGAAGTGGCACAGTGTAGGATGAGGAAAGGGGAGTGGAGTGGGAGTACAGATTGGAAGAAACTCCTTGGTCTTGTAGACTACTCTCTTCCATTACAGAAGACCTTTCATAAAAGATCAAGCTCTATCTTAAAATTTATTCTGCTCCTTTCCCTTGGAAGTCTATTACAGAATCTCACTTCCCTATCTGTTGGCTAGAAACCTTTAATTTCCAGGCTAATTTATTCTCAGCCAGTTAATACCCATTTTTTTCTTGTGCCAACATTTCCTTAAGCTTAAATAGCTGTTTTCTCTCTTGAGGGCTTTGCAGTTTGATGTATTGATAGAAATCATATCCTGTCTTTCCTCATTTTGCCTGGCTGAGCTAGTAAATTTCTTAATACCCTGCAAAACACATTCCCCATATTAGTGGTCATCCCAGTACCTTTCTGTGCTCAGTTCCCTTTGTACTCATCCCTCTGGGGTGGTGGTGACTGGAATTGTATGTGCTGCTTCAGGAATGGTCATAACAGGCTTTTGCACAATACCTCCATTTCTCTACTGGAAGCATCTCTATGCTGAAAATGCCTCTTGGCTTTGGACCTTTCATCAGGGCCATGTTGATCATTTGTCCAAGGCCAATGTTGAAGAGAAGATCAGTTCTGAGAAAAGTTCCTTTCAGCATAATATTTTGACTTTCAGCAGCACCTGTTGCTGTCCCCCAACTCAGTCACCCCTATGATTCCTCCACTAATCACCTTGTGCCACCTTATCTAAAGATTTTCTGAGCTCATGATAAACAAGCTCTAGCCAGTTATCTTATCAAAGCCAGCTATCTCCTTGCTTTTTATCCCATCTTCTGTTTTACTCTTGTGCAGGTTCTTTTCTTTAAGTGTACAAAACTACTGTGTAAGCTAGAGAGAAATCCCTATTGCCAGCTAATGGTATATGGTTTACAGCACAATATTAGGTAATTCTGTCCCCTTTTTGGGGTGAGCAATGGTGATGTGCAGTGGTCTCTTTATCATAATATTATATTTTCTTACACACTCTTGGGGGTTCAGCTGAATAACCAGACTCTTCATACTTCTATTTTTTTTTAATCTAGCCTCTTCTTGTTTTGACTTAATATAAAAATGAATTTCTCCAGAGATATTAGTGTCTGGAATTAAAGGAGATAGATTTCTAGCACTTAGGGATGAAGGCATTTAACAATAATAAAAATGCAGCTTGATAGGTGGCCTGAGAAATGCCCTCCTACAGCAGGAGAGACTTGAGAAAGCAAGCTGAATTAGGCAGGCTGTTGCTTTACAAAGCATCACATTTCTGTACTGTGAGCCATGGGGAATATTTGAAGTGATCACAAGAAACATTTATCTGATAGTTTACAGGACATGTCTTCTTATAAAAATCCAGGCATGTTCATAGAAAGGAATAAAAAATCCTTTCTATGTTCTATGTTCACCCAGAACATCCTCATTAATAAGCACATAAATAAAAAGAGCTAGGCTACCCCAAAATCTAGCCATGCTCCAAATCAGAATAGCACTGAGCACTTGGGAACACCTGCTACTTCACTAAAAGCTGCCCAAGCTCAAAATCTTTCCTAATCAGAAGTTGAAAGCTTATTGCCAAAAATCCTGGAGGCTTTTCCTCTAGAAGAAATGGATGGGGCCTGTAGAAGCTCTAAGGTCATATAGCCATAGCTGGGCTCTGGTGCACCACATGACTGGTTTTTTTGAAAACTTCTGGCCATCAGTGCATGCTGCAATGTATACACATGGCTATTTATCTCTCCTGTACTTCTAGAAATGAAATGGTGGTTAGACCCATATGGGAAGGTGTGAGTACTTGAAGCCTAATGACTTCAAAAATAATGTGCTTGTTTTCATAAAGCTATCATTACTTGTCATGAGTCAACTCAATCAAGTCTCACAAAATCATGCTGTATTCTGATTCCTTGTGCCTTGTCAGTAAGAAATGCTCTACTGCATAAATGTGTCTGGCCCTGACTAAAGCTACAGGCACAAGGCAACTGTTCCCCCTGCCTCCCTCCACATCTTTTCTGGGAAGTCACAGATTCAGCTGGTAAGGGAGGAACAGAAACCTGCATCATTTCCTCCTGATTTGATCAAACTGCAATGTAAAACATCACGAATGCTTCTTTTTGCTTCTTTTTGCAAAACTACATAACTACTAACAAGAAGGTAATACATTCAAAGACAGATTTCAGAAATGTGTTTACCATTTTCCCTATTATCTGTGGCTGTGGTATCCCAGTACCCTCTGTTAATAAAGACTTCAGTGTTAACACAGTTCACAACAGTGCTAAACTCTGCTGCTCTAAGACTATACACAGGTCAGTGTTACATTTGTGGTTGTCATAAGAAATACCAGAGTCAACTTCCAGAAAATGCTAAGTGAAAAATTTTCATGGTGTATTACTTCTGAAATCCACTTGTCTCTCTGTACCTTGCTGTCCTTCTGGTTAAAGTTTTTGCAGGCAAGAATCTTGCTGTATGCTTGAAGAAACTGTGTTTTTCTCCTCATAGCACACATAAACTCCACTTCTTCCTCTGGGGGAGTAAAATGGGCTTCTTTAACTAAATTCATTGCAGAAAATTAATAATTATACAGTATTATTTGGACAATTCAATGTCAGATAATTAGAAAATGGCAGATAAATGTTGGTGTAGGAAGAGACTGAATGCATTAGATGAGTCATTCAAAGTAAGCTTTAGGCAGATCAAGTCCTGTCCCTTTACAATGTTACTGTCACTGAAAACCAAGAGAACTAAAAGGGGTACTTTTTCTAGGTAAGGATTCTGAAATAGAGCCATTTTCCTCTATCCCAGTGTATCCCTAAATCTGTCAGCTCCTTTCTTTCCTAAGTGATGGTTAGGCAAGCAGGTAGTAAAGCCTAATTGGTTTTTCTTTGTTGTGACGGACATACGAGGGGCTCGGTTAAAGAGCTCCATGATAACCTTCCTCAGTGAGATTTGTTTTCAAGACAGAATGGATGTGGCAGGTAGTATTAGCCTGAAGATCTCTCAATATGGGAAGGGCCCATTCTCACAGTGATGGTATCATAAACATTCAGTCACCTATGGAACTAATAGGAAGTTCTCAACCCCCTTCTTGATGCATAGACATTCACCCAGCTGAGGTGGGAGTGACAAATCTTCTGTCTAGGATTTTGAGCAAAGTATTCTCACTGGAAGGTGACTGTACTGGGAACAGGAAGCCAGGAGAAGTGTAATGGCCATTACTTCTGCCACAGTTGCTCTGCAGAGAAAACCTCAAACACATCTATGACCTCACATCAAATCTAGGTTTCAAAAAAATTATTCCACCTCAAATTGAATGGTACTCTACCAGTGAAACTCAGATTTGCTCTTGCTCCCAACCAGCTGAGTCAGTACATTTTGAAGTGGGGAGTGGACAGCTGGTGTCACACAAAAGGGATAGGGAGCCTGGGAAAGCTCCCTATCAGATCCAAAGGAAGGTGAGATGAGGTGGGAGGCGGTCCAAGCAAGCCCAGCTGTCTCTTATTGCAGTCTTAGGTAGCTCTACCAGGTTTCAGATTATGCAACACAACTGTTGGCTTGGCCACAAAGCCTGCACGTTTACTGCCTTGATACTGTGTCAGTGTTGTCCTAGAAAAACACAAGCTGCAGGAAGGAAACAGAGATTTCTAGCAGCCAAATCTTCATAACAACCAAAAAAGAACCCTTTTAAAAATTCTTTCCATGGTTCATAAGGCCATAAAACAGTGTACCTGTCAGAGCATCTAATACACATAAGTTTAAGAATGTTTGATTCCAGGCAAACTAAGGTCACTCTCTTTTTCTCTAGAATGAGTCTGCTGTGAAATAGTAAGGATTTCTGGGGAAAACTCTGAACATTAAATCACACACAGTTTTCAACGAGCAGAGCAAGGTAGTGGATCTGTCATGTCAGTGTTCAGTACCTGCCAGGTCCTTGGGAGGAGCCAGCTGGAAGATTAATCTACTATCAAACTAGCTTTTAAAATTATGCTCAAAATATATAGGTAAAACTTCAAGGATCTTTGTCAAAAAGAGACAGTCAGTGACATGTGCTGGTGAGGGCCCGCTGGTGTGTCAGATGTTAACCCAGTGCCCATGTGTCTGAGTAGAGTGAATCTCACTTGCTCTACAAGTCATGAAACAACTTATGGGCTAATTCCATGTGTAATGGATGACTTTGTCAAGATTCGGTCAAATGTTTTACATTATTGAAAACAACAGTGTCAGGCTACAATTACTAAAAAAGTATCAAGTCACCAAGGCTTTAGACATTAGATCAAAAACTTTTAAGTTTTCATGTCCATAGACTACTGTCCTGATAAGATTAGTTTGAAAGATTATTGTCCTGAAAAAATGAGTTCAAAGTCCTGCTCTCATTAACTCTTTGGTGACTTCTAGCACCTCGTAGAGAGCTGCATAAGCTGTACTTTTGCTGTACATTTCAGGAAATTTGACATGTTGGAAACACCTTGCACAAGTGCCATTTGTGTATCTTCCCTTCTGATTCTTTGCTGACAACTTTCTGCCACAGTTTTATCAAAATAGGATCACCACTGTCGTCTTCATGCTTACACAAACCATGCACACTAGGATACTCCCAAGTCAGGAATAATTCAATTTACTTTAGTATAGTTTCCACTGTGATGCAAACCCAGTATTGAACACCTGAAAATATCCTGGAGTGCATTAGGAAGAGCATTGCCAGCAGGCTGAGGGAGGTGATCCTCTGACCAGATCTGGTAAGGCCACATCTGGAGTGCTGTGTCCAGTTCTGGGCTCCTCAGTACACAAGAGACATGGAGCAGATCCAGGGGAGGGCAACAAAGGTAGTTAAGAGAGAGGACTATCTCTCTTACAAGGAAGGGCTGAGGTAGCTGGACCTGTTAAGGCCTCAAGAAGAAACAAGTGGAAAGGGGTCTCATCAATGTCTCTAAGCATCTGAAGGGAGGGTGCCAAGAGGATGGAGCCAGACTCTTCTTGGTGGCACCAAGGAACAGGACAAGAGGAAACAGGCAGAAACTGATGCACAGGAAATTCCACCTGAAAATGTGAAGAAGAACTTCTTTACTGTGTGGGTAACTATGCAGTGGAACAGGTTGTCCAGAGAGATTGTGGAGTCTCCCTCATTGGAGATATTAAAGAAATGTCTGGATACAACCCTGTGCCTTGTGCTCTAGGATGACCCTGCTAGAGCAGGGAGGTTGGACCAGATGACCCACTATAGTCCCTTCCAACCTTTCCCATTCTGGGATTCTGTGATTCTTCTCTCTTCAGCAAAGACAGCTTTTTAGAAAACAATATCAACAACCTCTTTGTTCATTATGTTTTTAATTATAATAAAGTATCATTATTAAATACAGCTAAACAGAACACACTTGATCCTGAAAAGTCTTGACCTGGAGCCAGCAATTTTCCCTGCACGTCAGAACCATGGTGCTCTTTTTGGCTCTGTTTTCATGCGCACAGTCAGTAGAAGAATTAAGAATTACCTTGTATTGCTCTTAAAGGAAAAGGATCTCACATGGAATGTGCCCCTCTGCACACTTTTTGGGTGCACTTAAAGTATGCAACATAATATTATCTTTTGGATCGCAGGAAGATGCTGTAGGATGAAGCCAAATTTCCACCATCTCCAAGTAACTTTTTTATGCATGGATTTCCCAGCCCAGAGTATACTTAGCTCAGAGTATCCCTGGTCCTTAGGGTGATGTGGAGCAGTATTATTGATTACTGAGTTACATAGTGAATGCCAGCAACCATTCTTTGCCTGGCAGGACAGAGGGACTACATATGTATCATGTGGGATAGGAATTACTTAAGTCATGCTTGGTTAGCTCCTCTATTTCTTTATTGAAAGATTCCTGCAAGACTCCTTGGTCAGAAAATAACACTTATGGCTTTAAAGAATGTGAATAAAGACAAAATGAGAATAAAAAGGGGAAATGAGAACAGAGAGGATTTCCTCAACTCTTTCCCTGAAGAGAAAAAGATAAACTGTCCAATAAACATGAACTGATGTATTTCCTTTGCCATTCTTGTTTTGCTGTACAAGCCTTATGTCAAGAATCTGCACTATAATTAACTCCTGTTTTGTCTTACTGTTTATGCATAAAGGCTGTGGCTCCTCAGATGGGGGATGGTAATACCCACTGCAGAGCATGCCAGCTATTTTCTTGCTCATGGGTTCTGGCACCAGCCAATTCCTTTGTGTGATTTATCACTTGGTAATCCATCTCCTCCATCCATTTTCCTGCACAAAAATCAGCTCTGGACAGCCGCTTTCTCTGCAGCAGAGCAGGCAGAGCTGTCACTTTGACTACCCTGTTCTCAGCAGGGCAAGGGAATTTTCTCTTTTCATATTCAGTAAGTCTCATGGCAATTTCATTGAACATCTTACAGGTGGAAATAACAGCTCTGTGTGCATTAGGCCAGACTGATGACTTGCATAAATATTTCCCTTCAGTTAAGATGGCTCTTCCAACTTAGCAGCTGCCAGCATCTACTAGAGTCATGCAAGTTAGCCCTCCTGAACACAGGCTATTTAAGTCTCAATTAATGATGCAGCCAGAAACTATCTTGCTACAATCAAACAGACCTGTTGAGTCTATGCTGAACTCATAAATGTGACGTACAGCAATTTCAAACACTCTAACTGTAGCCTGCGAAAACATTCAGAAATAATTAATGTTGTGGGAAAAAATGTATAGAAGCAAAATAATACATTATTTTATGCCAGTTCTTTGATGTTTGAAATCTCTTTCTAGAATTTTTATATATGCAGTCCAAGTGCATATGTATGCAGCATCTGAATAATGCACTAGACTTATGATACAGTAGATTACCATTCATTAGCAGCATCAAAGAATTTTATATTAGAAAGGTGTACCTATATCAATAAATTCAACACATGCTCCTAAAGTAGATATTTGCTAATTAGTACAACTTTAGTTTAAGTTGATTTCATGTATGGACTCATTGAAGCCAACAAAAGTTTCTTGCGTGAGCCTTTTCTAAATTATCAGGGTTTTGGTACAGATCAGTCCTCCTGTATTTGTATGACAGCTAGTTAGAAGTACTCCAGTGTAAATATTAGCAGTGGTGAAGCATACGCAGAAAAATTGCACAATACAGTATAAATTAAAATTCTTCTGCCTGCAGCTGTGCAGCTCACAAAATATCTCCATTCTGCAAAAAGTTCTGTGTACAATAAAGAAAAGGGAAAAAAGGAAAAAACCCTATATTTTCCTTCAGAGACTCAACAAAAAGCAACATCTCTTTTCAAGAATAAGTCTTTCACCTTTGATACAGCTGTACTGGATCTAGAATCCATCATGTGCTTGGGGAGAAGATTCACAAACCCAAAGAGAGTTCAGGTTTGGGAAAATAATTAATTTCTATTCCTCTCCTTCAGCTCAGTCAACCTCATGGGGGGAGGTGCCAGAAAACATTACTGCCCTCCCTTTCTTCAAATTAAAAAAAAAAAAAAAAAAAAAAAAGTAGATGAGAAGGGAAAACAAAGATACAGAGGTAAACCGGGGAGGGGAGGAGTAGGGACAGGGAGCTGAGAAGCAAGAAGGAAAAAGCATTTGTAAAATTAAAAGGCAGGGGCCCATCAGATTGTGTCGGGCAGGGGAAAGCGTGTCGTAGGCAGGAGTAATTGGTAATCGGAGCAGAAGTGAAGAAGGGGATGATTTATGGGAGCATGGAGACAGGGGTGGAATAATTTTTGGAGCAGAACGGGGAACTTACTGAACGCCTGAAACTCAGCTACTTATCCACTCATTCCCGTGATAAATTAGCTCTTGTTTAAAGTAACCAGAGCTCCATTTTTCATTCTGATTACTACACTTGATATCTCTCTCTCTCCTTCTGTTTCTCTCTGACCACTGCCCCTTAGCAGGTTCTCTGAGCTGAGGCAATGGGTTTATGGAAACTCTTCACCCCTCCATTACACTGTTTCCCCCCTCTCCCTCACAATTACCGTAGGGTTAACTCTTTAGGTTGTTGTGTGTTTCTCCAAGCTGCTTAAACTGGGGTTGACCTGGGAGCATATGGAACATGATCCTCCATTTATGCTGTGGAGGGGAGAAGGTGGGGGGCATGGGGGTGCCCAACGCTTGCAGGTGTATGGAATGAGCACAGTGGTACGTTGTATTTCACTGTGTGCCTGCCATGTTTGGAAGCAGCACCAGGTCTGGCCTAGAGCACATCATTAGTAGGAATTGTTTATTTTATAGTACCACTCAAAGCCACCACAACTCCCTCAAGCACAAGGTCTCACTGTTCAGTTTACCACTTAAATCCAAGTAAAGACTCAGTTGAAGAACAACATGCCAGACTGAAACAAGTGGCAGAAAGGTGGCATGCAGTGACAGACTCGCCAGAAGTAAGAGTAGATGACTTTAAGAAAACATTCTTTTAAAATATGCTTTTAATATAAAATTGTATGACAGACAAATACTAATAAATACCAAGTTTCTTATTGACCAGATCAGAACCAGTTTTTTGCTAAAAGCATCAAAATACTGAAGTGGATCACAAGAAAATATTTGAAGGATGAAGTGGTTTTGCCAGTCATTTCAGGGAATACAAAAGAAACAGTATAAAGGACACCCAAGAAGACAGATCAGCTAGGTTTCTGCTATCTTCCCTCATGAGTAAGAAACATGAAGTGCAAATTGCTGAGGATACTGAGGAACAAGGAACAGGAAAAGAAAAACTAAGAGCTGGGTTGTTATTTCCATTAGTCTAAACTAGAGTATAAAAGGAAAAAGGGGATACTAACTGCAATGAAAAGATGACAAAGTAATATTTCCAAATACAAATAATTTGTGCAATCTTCACCTCATTTGCTATTAATGCCAGAAGCTTGGCACAATTGAAAAACATAAGGCAGGTCCAAGGATAGATCTAGACCTGTGTTGGTGTGGAGACCAATAGCTGAGCCCCTGCACAACTTCTACATATGCAGTCTCAGTAGATGTGACCTAACAGTCCAGCTGTTCCTTAACTTTCCACCTGCCTGAAGTCCTTGCACCTTCTCAACTGATTTTGCATCAGTCACAACAAAAGACAAGGAACCAGGTTAGCAAAGGATACCAGATCTGGCATACCACAGCAGCACATGACCTCCCATCTAGGGCAGCAGAGCCATAAAGCCTTGTGGAACAAGTAGGCTGCCTTCCTAACAGCTCACACTCAGGGAAAACTGTATCACATACAACAGGACACAACACTGATTAAACTGCACATTCAGTTCTAGCTCTTGGGAAAGAACCCTGTTCTGATGAGTCGTGGTCTGTCTGATTTGCTGCTGCTCTCTGCCCTGTGACATTTCCCATACTGCCAGGCCAAACACACTCTCCAAGGTACAGATTAGCTAAATCACACTGAGTCACATTCAAAACTGAGCTAAATCCAGTAAAGCTTAACTCAGTTTTTTCTTACATTTTGAGAGCCAGCAGGTAATACAGCCATGTATCACCATATTTTTGCTTGAAAATGCTAATTTTATGGATAGGTACTTTTGGACCTCAACAAAAATATATTCATACCATTGTCTTTCAATACAAGGCTTCTTTGTATGTGCTTTCAATGCTTTGATTTCCAAGTTCAAGCAGAGCCCCTTCTCCATCGCCTCCTTATCCATACCAATACAGAGCTGTGTGTGAATTAACAACATGGGAGCACTGAACTCCTGCTATTACCTATGTTAGTGTGAGAGGCATCCTTTGAATAAGAAATTACAGCTTGAGTTATGAGATGTCTAGGAGAAAAGTCTAGGTAAAGCAAAAAAATTAGGGGAAAAGCTTTAAGCCTTGTCATTACCAAAACCAGCAGGTGGACACGTTGCTTGGAAACAGTGATGGAGCCTCTGCCTTGGAGGAGTTATAGACAGCATATGAGCCCAGACCCACTGAACACATATTTACAAGTTCACAGCCTGATGTGGTTCTCACAAAGATCACCAGAAAGGTATCTTTGGAAGATAAATGGGACCACCAGGTATTACACCATTAGTATTTTACCAGTGATGTCAACACAGCTACATTGCACAGGCAGGGACTACAGACTGAGGCCCAGAGTAAAAAGCAGCTGCAAGAGAGGCAACAGACAAGGACAAGGTGTGCAATAAAAGGTGAAGATAATGACCGTGAATTTACTTTGAGGTAAGTATACTGCACATCCTCTAACCTTGGAGGATCCCAGGGGGTTTTAGAAGGGAGATGAGGGTGGTTCACAGTTGTTAATATATTTTTATTATATATCTTATATATTAAGTAGAGGGCAAACTGATCACTATGACCAGACAAGGACAGGGAGATTAGCCTTACTACAGTGATGGGCAGTTTCTTACTTAGAAACCAGACAGCTAATCTACCTACCATGTTTCAGGCAGCACTTACTTTATCTGTACATGGGAGCCCAATCACATCTCTCTTTCTCATACCTTTGATAGCAAGCAGCTAGATTTTCAGAGATTTCAAAAAGCCGAAGTGTATGAAGCAAATGAAGGCTCTGAAAGTTTTGCTGCTTTTATACGCAGCAATTTCAATGCATGTGTATCTAGCAAAGTCTCACCGAGGAAGAGTTACACCTAAGAATACAAACTGATCTGCTTAAATGTACTTAAAATTTCCCATTTTGAGACAAACAATTAGAAATCTGTATTTTCAAGGAGAGAGTCCTCACAGCTGTAGAATAGGAAATGATGTTTTTTTAAATAATTAAAAAATGTTAAAGGAACTTTCAGGATTAGCCCAGAACCAAAACTTCAGATTTTATAGGAGAAGCCAAAAATCAGTAAAACAAAATGTCTGCTCCTGAAATTTCTGTATAAGGCACTAATCCAAGGGAACAGAATTGGTGGATTGCAAAGAATGGTACTGGCTTTCCCTTACCGTGATCAGTGCTGCTTCACAGGAAGCAGCATATATGTTTTACACAACAGAGACCACACAGACGCTTTCACAAGTTTTGGGATACTTCAGGTAGAACAGCATGAAGAAAGTATGTATAATTTTACTCTGGAGAGACCAGATTGTTGCAAACACAAAGGTAGTGATCTTGCACCCCCTACCACAGCTCATAAGACGACAACTAGAAAAATAACCTTTTTCTTTTTTTCCAACGCAGAAGTAATGATCTTATGCTTTCTTTAAGGAAGGGAAATAGATGGGTCCTAAATGAGCTATATCGTTCAAATCCAACCTGCATGAAATTTGGCGTGCCTGTAGTTTACACTGGTGTCTAGAGCAGCTTGAGTTTTGAAAAACATTTTCTCCTGAAGGACTCTTAAGTGGTGAAAACTTACTTGGCAGGTCTTGCTAAGTGACCATATGGAGGGAATGATTCCTTTGATAGACTGTTCTATTTTGCCTTGCGATTCTTTTCTAAATGACCACTGTCATGGTGGTTTACAGCCTGGCTCCTTTCTTCTAGAGCTACCTGAACAACATAATATTAAGATACTTTATGGACAAACCAGAAGCAGCTGAGTGTAAAATGGTGTACTAGTTACCTCTGGCACCTGACTGCTTTTTACTGCCTTGGCTCCAACCTAGTCAACAAACTGCAGGATCAGAACCAATCAACTGAGCAACTCTCCTTCATGTGCTGGCAAACTTATCCTGTTTAGCCTGGGAGCTCAGATGAGCATGCAAGCAGGCGTTATCTTTGCAGGCATCGCTTTCCTGCACAACCAGCCAGCCTCCAGGGGAACAGCCAGCACTCAGTGGAAGCGAGTAGCTGAAATATTCAGATGGTGTCAAGAAATCTCTTCCGTATAAATAATGTATTAATGTATTGGACAGAATCAAAACTCTGTGCCTCTGCTTTCTGGCCTTCTCAAGAGTGAGAGAAATCACTGTTACTCAGCAGACAACAAAAATTTCTCCCGAGTTATTTTCAGTGCCAAGTTAATGGATAAAAAGTTTTGTGTAAATTTTTTTGAAGAAAACGAAAGGTTCTTAGAGCTTCTTCCATTTCTGTTGGCCTTCTAGACCATACTGGTATTCATATAACATAGCTGATTTATTTGGGGGGCTGTAAAATACCACAGGTAGAAGGGAGAGGAAGGTGGAGAAAGGAATCCTAAGATACAATGGATGTATTTATTTTTTTAAGAACTATTGTTGCTCTCTTCTATGCCCCCTCCCCTGGCAAAGGTGAACTGCATATCTTTAGTTAATAATTAACTTGTCATGAGCTCCATCAATATCCCATCATCTAAGTGACAGAGGGAAGGGAGGCGATGGGGGAGGTGATCAGCACGACGTGCCAGCTCTGCCCGCAGCCTGCGATCTCGTCTCGGCCATAATAAATAGGATGAAATGCGCTCCTGATAAATGCCCATGTCATGGAGAGATTTTACCTTCACTCAGAAACAATGTAATATCTCAGCTATTACCCAAAATAATTTATCAATGTGTAATAGCTTTGTGCAGAGCTCAGATAGGAGGGGAGCAGCACTGCCCGAGATGGATGGATCCTACCTTCTGCTTTTAATTTTTAATGCTCGTAGGCAGCTTCACATTAAAGGCCAGGTGTCATATATAGACTTAATGTAAGAATGGAGTTCATGAATTCTAATCAGGAGAGAATCTCCCTCTCTCTTCTCTTGCTTTAGTCACTTCTCTTTTTTTTATTTATCAATTTTCCTCTCTTTCTGTACTCCCATGTTCTTTGCTTCTCTCTTTTAGTCCATTTCTTCCTCCCTGTTCTCCAGGTATGTCTTACTCCCTGTCTCTGCAACATAACTATTTGGATAGCTATTTGCTACTTTCAAAAACTGTACCACCACTTAAGGATAAACTACTTCTGCCTTGGTCCTGGTGTCATGTTTTTTACATAGAAAAACAAACTCAACACAGGTACCAGGTCAGCATGTTAGAATTTTATATCCAGGCAAAAACCCCAGGACAATAGTGATCAAGTATGGAAAAATCACAACCGAGTTCATTCATTCAAATTCATTGTGGAATAATGTCACTCAAAAGATCCTGTCTTTAAAGGGCCAATGGAGAAGGCATATCCCATATACCAGCCAGATCACATCGCCTTGCAAAGAAACATGTTTCTCAGCTGGCAAGAATACAGTACTGGTTTATGTGGATCCAAAAACTACCAAATCACAAGGTCTCGTTTTCCTGGTAATTCTAATCTCCTTATAGCCATGCCAGCCACATAAATGTTCTCTTCACATTCAATACTATGCACATAAATCCAGCTGAGACACATCTCATCTGGTGGTCTGCATCAGAGGAACCTATCCAAGGGCCTCTGTATGTACGGACAACGGGATAACGCCAAGAAGTGCCATTAAAAACACACGATTAGGACTCCCATTAAAAAATACCATTATTGTATCAATACACTACATCACAGCATGACGTACGGTCTGGGTGAGACACACCTGAAAGCACCAGCAATGCATGACAGCACTCTCAGCTCTGCACAAAGAATGGAAGGAAGAGGGGAGCACCACTTACTGGCTAGAATGTGCAGCAAGGGACACGCTTCATACAAGCAGCAGACACAAAGATCAAAGAAGTGCCACGGCTGCAGAGGAAAAGATTGACTGTTTGGACTTTTGTTTGCACTCAAAATGAAGGAAAATAAAAGCACACCAATGCAATACTGCCCACGGGAGCAGCACTGCCAGAGCTGCCAACCCATTTACAACCACTTTGCTGACTTGCAAGTTACAAGGACACCAGTGCTGAGAGGAGCTTGGGCTTGATTTCCTGCCTTCTATTAACAAAGGTAATGTTAACTGCTCCATTTGTTGGTTGACAGTGCAGGGTCCACAGACTGAATGATTCTTGGGAAGTCGGTCAAAACAAAAGATTCCTCTAGTGCCTAAAAACCAGGATGGTATAAAAAGACTTGGCTGTTGCTGCTGCCATGTCCTTTTCCAGATAAACAGAGGACAACCACCTTTAGGGGTTGCACTGTCAGTTAACTACTCTTTCCCTCCCCACTCAGAAATCTTTCTTTCTAGAACATGAAGACTTAGCCTACCAGAGCAACACAGTTTCATAAGAAACTTTCTTTTAATGTTTCTTACTTTCCACAAGGACTGCTCTGTGAACATTCCTTTATTTTCACCTTACTCCTTCCCAGCACTGCATTCACACAGTTCAGAGGGTCAGATCTGACCCAGCTAAAACAAGTACCACATGCAAAACTACATTGGCTTCACATGGTTTTTCAATGGGTAGTTGATTAAGGGTAAAGAAAGGATGGTGTCCCATTGTGACAAATCCTTTCTGCACAGAAATAACCCATCTCTATAAAAGATGTTAAAAACAAGTTTTAAGAAAAAGTGATTGCATAATTGATGAAAGCTAATAATTATCTTTGTGAATGACAGAATAAGAGACTGCAAATCTTTGAACAGTGTGGTACCAGGGTACAGGGAACATGTGGCTGTTTGTGGGCAGAAGCCCTGGAAACTTCACACTGTCTATAAAGATCCCCAAGACTGCCTTATCAAGTGCATTTTGCTCCTCTAAGTCTGTGTATAAATGTATTACCGCAAAGGCAGGACACCAGCATGCCCTGGTGCAGCAGGCTTAGGACACCCTCTGTGATACAAGATTATCTGAACTAATAAGGAAGAGAGCTGTTGTTTGAAGAGGACAGAAGGATAGGGTTACCTCCCCTGAATACCACTCACTTAGTGGCTGTGGCCTGGCTCCAGGCCAGGAGGAGAGCAGCATGCCCTTGTCTGTGTTGAATGAAAGCCCATTGCCTGCTGCCAAACAGCCTGAGACAGACAGACAGTGATTCCAAGAACCAAACTAAGACCTCTAAACTCATTCATTCATGGTCCAAGATATTTTCTAACCCCAGGAGAAGTGATAGGCAAAAAAAGAGAGGTAACAGGTAACAGTCCCCCAGGTAACCATCTCTTGCACCATGCAGCCAAAGTCTAATCAGGGTCTATTGCTGTCTTATTCCATAGCTAACACTCTGATTCTAACTGCCGTGTACTACAAATTAATTCATTCCTTCAGGCCTTGCTGTTCAGTAACTGGCTGTCACAGCAATCTCCCGAGGAACTAATTGAGAGTTGTGATCCGTGCAGTATTTCCATTAGTGCTGTAATGACAGGCAGCCAGACACACACATGCATGCTCACACACAGAGCACAGGTTCCTCTGTACCCACAATGAGGAACAGATAACAAGCTAGTGCCATCTCAAGTGTTCGGCAGCAGCTGGGAAGAAGGGAGGAACAATATCCATGATTCAGGCTGAGGTCACCTAAACTTGCTCTGAATGAGAGCAACTTGCTCTCAAGACAAGCTCTTAATTTACTACAGGAGAGTAAGTCCTTCACACATTCCTCTTCTGTCCAGTGGCACTGTTCTCAGAGACTACAAATCCCACCAAGTCACCTCTATTTGAGTGGCCCTCTCCATTGCATGGTGGGACCATGCAATATAATCTCTTTAGAGATGCTTCTTGAGTAAGGGTGATTGCAGATGTAGCTGTGTATAGCACTGTAGAAGACACTAATATTAGAGTCTTACAGGTTCTGCTTAACAAACTAGAAGAGATGCTAGTTTTGGAAGAATGTATTTGATTGGTTATGATGTGGTTCATTCAGGAACCTGGATGGCTCAAGGGTGAAGTCTGTTTGTGAACTTAGTCTCTTTTTAATTTGTTTTTCCTTTCATCTGTAGTTTCAAGTACATCAACAGGAAAACACGACATGCAGCACCTCCTATAGTTGTGCCACCTGCTAGTAAAGACAGCCATCATAAAGGACATGTTTTTAGGTCCCTTCTGGACTACAGCCTCATGGTTCTCACCTAGAAAGCAGAGGACGTGCAATTCTGTCCTGTCACTAATTATTATTTAACAGAGTCAGAAGCTGTAAAACCTTTTCTTAGTGCACTTTTTTGAACTAACTCTAGAATTAACCCCAACATATCTGAAGACCTGTCTCTATACAGGCAAATGTGTATCCATTTAACTTGTCTTAGAAGTTGATCAGATAGCTGCAGACTAGTTCAGTAGGCACTTCTCACTGAGTGCTTTATTAATTCCAAAGTTGTGAGTGGTTTCTTTATAAATGAAAGGCAGTTTCAAAGTCCAGTAAGAATGGGAAAGAAAATCACACCAATTATTATTATCTATATATATATTATTATATTATTATATTTTTAATTAAGTATTTGCCAATGAATTAATTCATAGTGATCTGTGTGGTTATTGTAGTTGCCAAACAGATTGAAGTCAACCACTTTAGTCACCCTTAAGTTGAGATTGTTGCAATGGTAGAAATAACTCAGCCCTGGGTATGGAAGTAGTTGGGAAACTATCAGTAAGTAGGTGAAGATAATCTTGCTTGGGACAGGGCTACCCACACAGACCCAGATTTCCAAAACCAGCTTTTTGTAAGGAAATGAGCTGCAGATTCTTCAGTGCATTCCAAAGAGTAGACTCCGCTACTCTGACTGCCAGTGCAGTCTGGCATTATGGGAATAGGGAAGATACCCATTCAAGGTACACAAACAGCCTTTAGGGCTCAAATAGAGGATTAAGTTACTGAGCCTTAAGAAGTTGTGGCATATAATCCTAGCTTCATAATTGAGCATGTGCATGCTTCTGGCATGTGATAAATGCAAGGTCATTTGACTTAACCTAGGAGAAGACAGCGTTAAGTGGAATTACTCCATGTCTGCTGCAGGCTAGTTGTGCACACAGCTGTTACCACAGCTCAGCTGATACACAGCAATTTGTTCAGTTGTGCTAAATGTTACTGCATGTACAAACCCTGATTCTGCCCTCTTGTGACAACATTACAGGAAAATTCAGTTATTTTAAAAGTCAGATGAATTTGATAATGGAAACACAAATTTTTAAAAACTTTCGCAACTGCAAAGGGTCCCTGGAAACTGGGTTAACGTAGGATGTTCTCAGATATCCTTGTAGACCTATACTGCAATATGTTTGTCTCTCCTATGTATAACTGTAATTGCAATTTTCAACTGGACACACCTGCAATAGATATGATCCCACGGGGACAGAGCAGAAGTTAATAGACCAAGTGTATCTACCTCTGCTACAGGTAATGAGGCTGAAAGCTCACACCACACCAAAACCAGGCCTTACCATCACTTATCATGAGCTTCTGAAAAAATGCAAGAAGATAACAGCAAAGAAAGTTCCAAAAGGCCAGGGTCAGAGGAAGTCCCAGAACAAGCCACGCAGTCCATTAGGGTGTGGCATGTCCTGTGACTCCATTTTAAGGATCAATCAGGGCATGCCCAAGGGATAAAAAGTGGGCATAAAACTTATCTCTGTTTCAATGTTGAGAAAGCTGTGGTATAAATGGAAAAGGTCCTGAGTTCTGATCAATAACCTCTTAAAAACAGATAAGAACTTTGTGATGTGCCACACAATAGCTTTGGATTCTGTGCAAAGTGCTAAGTCATGCTTTTCCCCTTCAAATGTGCTACAAGATGGTTTCCAGCTGAGAGGTGAGGGTGGAATGTGTACATACAAAGAGTAATTTATTCCAGACTATTTTGAACTGATTACTTGAAATTACAGTTACTGATTTAGTGAGCATGTAATGTATTTCAGCACAAACTGGTCTCTTCATCAGTCTGCCATGCCAGCACACATATAGTTACATAGCACAACAGGATCACCCCAAACAACCTGAAGCAAATCCTGTGGCCTTAGTATGTTAAAGAAGCCCCTCCTCATGTCAGCATTTAACATTCCCATAGTCTCCTTGCACAACATAATTTTGAGGGCTGACTGGTTTGCTACCTCTAAGTCTCAACATTTGAGTTTCCTGAAACATAATCCTGTCCATATTTGTACAAGTTTGGGTTTGGGTTTTTTTTTGCCATGGCTCACCAATGCTTGAATTGATCCATTTTCTGAAAAGAGGAAGACCTCAAGCCTGACAAACTTTCAGTGCTCACTATTCAGTTAAATCACTCAATCACATTTCCATCACCTTCCTTTGAATGTTCTTGCAATAAGCAATGCAGTCACAAACAGAAAAGTACTTGCACATGTGCTGTCCCACAGCTCAGTCATAGGCAGGGATGGGCTGAAGGGAAAGCACACTTGGACTGACTTGGTACACAGGCACACAGAGAGCACTTGTGCACACAGCCTCAGGAGAGTCTGGGAAGTTCTTGCATGGTGCAGTGGAAACCAATTTCTAAAAAGATATTTTCAGGTTAGTGCAACATGGAGAACTCTGGGTTGCTCCTCCAGAGATCCTAGTGTGAAACTGGGGTAAGCACTTAGCCAGCAAGTGCATAGCTACTGCACATGAGTGCGTGGCCCTGCAGAGCCATCATGCTTCCTCCTGGAAAGGGTTGGCATATTCTGCCTGAGGGGCAGCTGTGTAGTGTAACACCGTGGAAATGTACCAAAGCAAAACAATGGAACAGGTCTGTGATACAGAAACTGGTCTCATATTCACTGTTGGATCCAGCAACGTGAGGTCAGCTGGTCTCCATGGTTTTGTCTATCAAACCCAAGAAGAGCAGGAGAACATGTCTATTTGCAGCCTTGGTAATACACCACTGCAGTGAAGCTCTTCCTAACAATTAATTTTTGATAATCCAGGCAATGACTTCTGAAACTTTTTCATCCATACAAATCTAGCAGTGAATTCTTAAAAATAATACACAAACACTTGTATACATGAAAAGGGTTTACCAGTTCAACCAAAACCACATTTTAAACCAGTTCTCTACCTTCACCAGCCAAAACGCCAGGAGCTGCTCTCACACTCAGACAAGGATGTTGTAGTGGAACCAACACTGATTTCGCTAAGCAGACGTTTCCCATTAAATATTATATCTTCAGTGCAGCAGGGCTAGACAGTGCTGCAAGTGCCAGCAATTGTCTGTTAGGCTGGATGAACCATGGGTGCTCCATATTCTTCTTGATCTCCAGGAGAGTTTGGGTTATTGCTTCCCACTACAGTTTGATCTTTGCAGGGTGGTTCTAAGCCTGAGGCCAAAAACTCCACAGTGAAGTGAAAGAAAGGGCTGAGCTGTGCAAAGTTATGAGAAACATACACTGATTTCTCTGGCAATTCCCAAGGCTGCTGCTGGCTACATGTCTCTGACACACAGAGTGAGAACATGGAGGCAAGCTGATGTGGAGATGCAGCAAGCCAGCAGTTTCCCAGAAGAAAACAGATACAGCATCTAAAGCACTTTCACACCACACCTTCTCCAGCAAACGCAGGTCAGTCCCAAGGTGCAGCACAGTCCACCTGTCTCAGCTCAAGCTGTCCTTGCAGCATTGTTTGATATAACACACCTGGCTACCCTATGAACATATCTGCTCTTCCTGTGAGAACAGGACTCTTGAGAGAGGAGGAATCATCACGATGCAGTGACCTCATCAAATCATTTGGAGGGAAGCTTTGGGGGACATCTAGTCCAGTCATGAAATGGGACATCTACCATCACTAGAACTTGTCAGCTGTGACTTTGTCTAGCTGAGTCTTGGAAACTTCCAAGGATTAACTTCCATCGTATCTATGGGTAATGTTTTTCACTGCAGCACAGGCTACCTAGGAAAGTTTTCCCTGTGTCTGCTTCAAATATCTCAAGATACAGGATGTACTGCTGGCCACAACTTGCAGAACACCAAGTCCTACCTAGACTATTTTTAAAAATGGTTAGCAAAAAATTAGAAAAAATAAGCAAACATTTGGAAACAGATTCCAAAAAAGAGAGTACAAATGCATTTCTCATACTACCTGAAACTTAGCACTAACTACAGGAACTCCTTCAGGATTTCTGTATTCAAAAGCTCTCTCAGTCAGCAGAACTGAAGAAAGATTATGGTACTCTGATGCTCCCTCTGACAGAATAAAGCAGCACGAAAACAATCAAGAAGACATTAAACAATGTCTGACTGCAAGCCTAACTTTAATGGCATTCTCTGTTCAGTAGGGCATTTTACAGAGCAGGGATTTCAGTCTCTGATTATGACCCCTCATTTATGCTACTCAGTTCTCTAAGGTAGTTATCAAGCACAAATAAACTCACAGGGGAACACTTGTCCCCTCTGATTCTAAGTAATGCCACTGAAACTCATCATTAGCTAGGTGTATGAGGGCAGCTCATACACATGCAACCATCCATCAAGAAAAACCCATTGTATAATACCAAATAAAGCATGTCTTGACTTCAGGGAGGCTTTTCTTCAATATATTCTTCTGATTCTGTTCAAGAGAAGGCTAAAAAATCAAAACTCATGTACATAATTCAGCTCTTTGTCTACTTCTCTGGCTAAAGCAAAGAACTAGTTTTAGTCTGCTCTGCCATGTTCCAACCTAGCTCACTGCATAATTTAGTGTAGTTGTCATATAAATCACACTTAGAATCACAGAAATAGGATTGGAAAGGAACCCTAGAGGTCTTCTGATCCAAACCCATGCTCAAAGCAGGCCCAGCTTCAGACTTAGATCAGACTGCTCAGGGTGAACTGTGAGTCTCTTCTGAAGAAGACAGCCTCTCTGTAACCACTCCCATTATGAAGAACTTTTTTTCCTTAGAGCTATCATAACTCCCCTATTGCAGGCTGTATTCATTGCCTCTCATTCTTTCTCTAGGACTCTCTCTGTCTTTAACTATCCACTAGGCAGTTGAAGACTACAATTAGACCTCTTTTAGCTTTTTCTTCCTAGCTGAATAAACTCAGGTCTTCCAGTCTCTCATTTTATCTCATGTACACCAGTCCTCTAACCACCTTTGTCATTGCTGGCTGGACTTGCTCTGCTTTGTCAACATCTTACCTATACTAAGAAGCCCAAAAATGAAGACAGGACTACAGGTACAGTCCTGTGATTACCAAATAGAGGGGAATAATCACTCCTTGAGTTGCTTGATAAAATCCCATTAATGCAATCTAGTATGGGCTCAGCTTTCACTACCTCAGTCACACTGCTGATTGATCTTCAACTTGTGTACCTGAACCCCCAGATCCTTTACTGCAGAGCTGCTCTCTAACCACATGGATTCTAACCCACACTTCTTGCAAAAATTACACACACTTTATTATATGCCTTAGCAACACCACAAGATCAAAATGTGCTTTGTAATTCAAGGGCAGAAAATACACCTCAGGTGCAGAACAGAAAACAGATATGACGGCAGCTGAATTCGTTTGCAACTGATGATTTAGGGCATATTTAGGAATAATTTAGAAATTGTATTCCCCCACCTCCTACTTTACTTTTTTCCTGGTGCAGTAAATGGTCGTGTCAGACACCACAACTTTTGCCTTCTCTGACGCCTCATGGACCAGATGTAGCAGGACATCCTGATCATCTGTGCTCCACTGGAGAGAGGGAACAAGGTCCAAATATTTGTTAGCAGAGTCAAAGGAAGCAATAGGGACACATCCTTGCACCAGAATCTCCAGCTTGTGGGCAAAAGAAAGGTCTCTGGTTCACAATATCTAGTTCAAAGCTAAGGCTGGGGAGGGAGTGGTGGAGGAAAGGTCAGGCCTTCAGCAATTCCCTCATCTTCTCAATCTGAGTTTAAATGAACAGAGAGAGAAGGGGAAGAAAGATGGCCTACCTTGTCAAGAAAGCAATAGAAAACAGTCTAGCTCTCCAGGGAGGACACCACAATACGGAGCAGTGAGGACAAGCAGGCCTTTTCCACCTGTCTTCCCTACAGTCATACTTCTGATGGGATATTGAACTGTGTTGGCAGCACCTCTGGCACAGAAGGGTAGTCTAAGACACTGTATCTGCTCCATCTAGTGATTTCAGAACACGTCAGCAAGCCTGTACTGGAGATGAAGATAGCTGCAGGTGATAATATAGGGCACTATAGACTATATACAACCTGAGGCTGCAGCTTGGTGGTCATGGCAGTAGAAGAGCTGATGGGAATTTCCCATTCTTCATAAGCTGATCTGTGGTAAGATGGATTTTATGAAATGGGATCCTTCATATTTCTTATTTCAGTTTTCACCTCCTTCCTCTATCTTTTAAAAGCTCAATCTCTCTTATGTAACAAACAAACAAACAGCAAATGAGAGTACAATATTATATCCATGACATCACAGCAGTCTGAGACAGACACATCACCACAACCGAAAAGAGGAGGAGGGGAAGTTCATACAAAGTACTGCCTTGCCTCAGAAGGCAAATATACAGAAAGAAAGAACTCCAGCACAAGTGAAGAAAGCCTTCAGTTTGCTTGGGTCTTAAAGCAGAGGACTGGAGCAGCCTACGTTTTGACTTAATTGTCACAAAACAGTGCACATGACAGCAGGCAGTATCTTCAAGGATAAGCAGTAGAAACAGATTATATACCCTGCCATGCATGTGCATGTTGCATTGCAAGAGCCACAGATGCTATATCTGACAACCAAGTTTAGGTGACAACACAAGGTGCCTGGACTACAATTTGATGGAAAAAATGAACATCTCTGTGGCACATTGTAGAACAAAAGCTAACACTTTCTTTACAAAACTATTTTCTGTTTCATTTCCCAAATGGAAAACAAACTCTGAAAAGCACAGATACATTTTCTTATCTAGCTGTAGGTTTATTTGGTGTACTGCTGGCAAGGAATCTTTCCTTGCCTTGTTAGCAGTCTGGCATCAACTCTACTGCTCAGGAAAAGCCCAGTCTTCCTGACTGAGATCACTATTTATACTGGATGGCCATTAATTGCATTGCTTGAAATGATTTGCTGTGGGTTTTCTTTTTTTATTCTAGCTGCATTATGTCGTGATCTGATGACTGATTGGGTCCTGTGAGCAATCATGAGCCCAAGCCTATTGCTTCTAGCTTGATAGAGTATATATCTCTATTTCATATTCAATAATGATGAATGTTCATGGCTTACATTTATATAGGGCCTTTCATCCAGAAAGATCCCAAAGCACTTTACAAATTGATTTACTGTGCAAACTATGGGGTTTATTCTCCGCTTCATAAGCTCGTATAAATCCCATTGAGTTACTTGCACTTCATCACAGTACTTGGTATTGCCCAAACAAAGCACAAGCAATACACCCAGCAGAGAGTCAGGGAACACTTAAAATATGAAAGAGTTCAGAACTTCAGTTCTATGTCTAATCCAAAAGGCAGAATCTTTACCAGGAGAGCATCCACCTAACCCTTTCTGCACTACTTCTAATAAGGCTTCTTGCAGTAAAGCATTCCTTGGAGAGGACATAACCCAGAGCTGAGTCTGCTGGCTCACATGACTGCATCCTCAGAGAGTAGCTGCTAAAAACCATCAGTTCCTTCTGTTTTAAAAAAAATACTATTAAACAGAAAACTACTAGCAATGAAACATCAGTAGCTATCAATATAGATTGCTTGTGATTCTTAAGGGTTGCAAAAAAAATTAAAATAAACAGGAGGAATCCTCAGGCAAACTTCCTGGCAAGAATTTTGAGCAAATATGGAGCCACAATATGATGCTCTGCACTAATGTTTGGAAGCAAATCATCCAGTTCCCTTCTCCTCTGTTTAACTTGGAGTGGGAAAGAAAATGCACCAGGTATGTGCCTGGGTTGATTAGATGCTGTTGTTCCCCACCAAAAGGGAATCCCAGATCTGGGATCTAGCCTTTACATTTCCAAACCTAAGGGATACAGAGTGAAGCAGGGAACTCATGACTGAGATGATAGGCAATCAAATATTTTCTCCACCCAGTTTAAAAGCTTTGAAGGAGCAACACCATTTCTACCTCCATGACTTTGTCAGAGAATTAAGTGAGGTGCATTAAAAAAAAATAAAAGGCAAAAAGCAGAGATTGTCTAATAAATATGGTGCCTGTGGAAGTGAGAGGTTGACAGTGGCTCTTACCAGACATGCCTCTTGCCATAGTGTAAGCTGAGTACCTACCTTTTCTCTACCATATCACTTCTGAAATGGCTGCAGTACAAATGCTGGTTCTAAATCTGACCAAAGACCAAGTCATGCCAAATTATCCAATGTGGGTGAGAAACCCACTTCCTCAGGGATTTTAACAAAAATTTTTCTCTTGGAATCAAAAAAGAAATAGCTCACAGATATTTGAATGTAAAAGGTAATAATCTAGTGCTAGAATGGCATAAAACTCCAGGTGTTGACCATTGTCTTTTCTTTCTTGGCCTATCAGAATTAGCTGACATATTCCAGCAATAAATACAGTCAAAAATAAAAAGAGAAAAACAATCTTCCCCTCCTTTGTTACATTATAGACTGTTTGCCATATTCTTAATTAATGCCAAAGTTAAAAAGAAATATGGCACACGTTAAAACAAGGCAAAAAATCCTTCTAGAGGATTGACAGCATCAGCCTGAAAGGTCCCATGTAACATGCATTCCTGGGGCAGGTGGAAAACATGGGGGGATTTATCCAGCAGTTTCTTGATAGGTAAAGGTCAATGCAGCTGCTGTCAGTCCCCAAGTTATGCCTGTCCCATCTCTATTTTGGTCAGCTCTAGCAGCTTGCCCAATATCTTACACAATATCAAAAAATGTAAAATCTTCTGGATATCAAATGAGGTT
This sequence comes from Vidua macroura, assembly GCF_024509145.1. NCBI lineage: Eukaryota > Metazoa > Chordata > Aves > Passeriformes > Viduidae > Vidua > Vidua macroura. The sequence continues at coordinate 22,355,744 of NC_071576.1, read as the reverse complement.
TTAAGGAGGCTGTAGGTACAGGAGTCTTCCATCCTCAGAGGGATTCATGATCCATTCTTATCTTTCCCACACACATTCTTCTGCCCATCCAGCACTTTTCCCCAAGCTCCTTCCTCCTCATTTTACTTCCTCTGTATCTTATGCTCTGCATGACAGTGGCTCCTTTTTCTCCTTCTGGCTTTGATGCCAGTATGAGGAAAGACTATAACAGCAAGGCTTCCAGTTCTGGTCTGAAAGATGACAGTGCCCTTCAGATGTTTGGAGAAACAATGACATAGAAGACCAGATCAAGGCCCACTGACCTAAGATAAAGCATATATTTGCATCAATAGAAGAGCATACGAGGAGTCCATAATGAGGGCTTGTTACAGACAGCTCCATGAAAATTTAGCTGCCAAACACTATCAAGCAGTTATTGGTCTCATATGAGCTACAGAAAAAAAAAAAATCTCAGTAAGTTACCTACTTTTTATAATGCAGGTAGACTGAAGAAAGTATAATAATGGCCCTTTGCCTTACTGTAAATCATGGAATGGTTTGGATTGGAAGGGATATTAAAGATCATCTAGTTTCAACTCCCTGCCTTGGGCAGGGACACCTTCCACTAGACCAGCTTGCTCAGAGCCCCGTCCAGCCTAACTATGAGCACTTCCAGGAATGGGGTATCCACAATTTCTCTGGACAACCTGTTTCAGTGTGTCACCACCCTCACAGCAGAGATTTTCTTTCTAATATCCAATCTAAACCTGCCCTCTTTCACTTTAAAGCCCTTCTCCCTTGTTCTATCAGTACATCCCCTTGCAAAAAGTCCCTCTTGAGCTTTCTTGTAGCCCCCTTTAGATACTGGAAGGCTACTCTAAGGTCTCCCCAAAGCTTTCTCTTCTCCAGACTGAACAACCCCAACTCTCTCAGCCCATCTTCACAGGAGAGGTGCTCCATCCTTCTCAACCTCTTTGTGGCCCTCCTCTGGGCCCTCTCTAACCAGTCTGCTTCTTTCTTGTGCAGAAGACCCCAGACCTGGATGCAGGACTCCCAGTGGGGTCCCAGGAGAGCAGAGTAGAAGAATACTGGGCACAATGCCTTTGATGCAGCCTAGGATACATTTGGCTTTCTGGGCTGCAAGTGCATGTTGTTAGATCACATCAAGCTTCTCAGCTTGACATCCTTACCTCATTACCTTCACACTACAGGGATAAAAGGGTTCCTTAGCCAATAACGAAAGTGCATTATACAGACAAAATACTTACTGCTGGCATATGTTCTACAAACTGGTCAAGTTTTTCTAGCTGGATGGCCCCAGAGTGACACCACCAGAGCAGGGCACCAAAAGGCAACATATGGCCAAAACAGGAGGCTCCCCACCACAGCTGAACCAGGAGTGTTTGGAAACTGAAGACCACGACTAAAAATCCACAAATAAACAAACTACAAAAGCTACAATAACTTACCTCAGAGCCAAGGCTGCCTATAGTTTTAGGAATCCTGAAAGATTACCAAGCACAGCAAAAGGACCTCCATGTTAGGAGATGCTGTTCAATCTAACTGTTCACAAGTAGCTGTAAAGATTTTAGGGATTTTTTTATCCTTAGAAAACTTGTTAACAATGACAGGACATCTCATCAACACTGAAGAGCAAATGACATGAAAATGACAAAGTAATTGTAAATTAAGGATATCACACAAAATTAATTAAAGAAACAGGGATTTCCCAGCAAAATTGAAGAAAAAATGCCTTACAAGAAATTACAGCGATTAGATTTTATTGGCACTCAGCTATAAAGCCAAGGACCAAACAAATGCTGGAGACTGAGATTCTCCTGAAGTAGAAGGATCCTGACCTTCCATAGCAGCTGACAAATTCACAGGGGTGGGGATACTAGGGAAGCCTGCAACACTTTCCAAAGCTTTGTTTGTCCTAGGGATAAGAAGATTCTCACAGTCCTCCACATGCGCCAGTCTATTCAGGTTCAACAGCACTGAGCTCATGTGATACCATCACAGCAAAAAACGAAGTAGACAACATTTTTGGGAATGAAAACAAATACTTCCAAAAGCTTTGCAAGAAGAAAATATGACTGGTAGTGCTCAAGAACCTTAAGTTTTATATACACAAATAAGAATAAAGCAATATGATACAAACTTTTCAGTTTCTTGGCCTTTGCAGGCAGATCCGTTTGGACAGAATAGAACAGTGCCCAGCACAGTGCATCCTAAATATCTCAGTGTCCAGTTTCATGAGCCTGAAACATTATTGCATCTCCCTGTAGTATCTCCCATTTAGCCAAAAAACTTTTCATCCTGCAGCTCCCCAGAGATGGCATGGTGTTTGGATGCCCACAACAGCCAGAGAGAGATGTCTGGTAAAGCCCTCCTACCTGAACAGGACATGATGGCACCTGGACCATCACTAAAGCAGGAAGGGAATCCAAAAATACATGAACTGAGGAATGAGAAAATGGTGTTTTATAGGAGCTTGTTGCAAAAGCAAATGGAGAACTACAGGGCTCCTGAGGCTTTTTCCTTCCCGAAGCAAGCATGTGCCAGAAAGCACAAGTCCTGTTTGTACAGGATCCTCTTCAGACTCCCAGTTTGGAGAAGCATGTTGAACCACGCCATCCCCCTGCAGCCCTCCCTCCCTCTCATCCGCCGTAGATATACAAGGCTAAGTTGATGAGCTGTTCAGCTTAGTGTGAAATGTGTTACATTTTCCCCCCAGCTGCTTCCTGATTGCAGTATTTACTTTTAATCTCCTCTGCCTCAATGCCCGATAAAAACTTTGTCACATTAGATGGTGACAGATGGGAAAGAGAAGGGGGGGATCACTGCAAGGGAACGTCCTGGCTTCCCAATAATTTTTCACAACGCCAATTATGTCCTTCAGTGCTTCCCGGCATGTGCACCCATGTCAGCAGAGAAGGAAATAGAAAGGCATAAATAAAGACAAAACCAGGCACTGCGTGGCTTTAATCTGCAGAATAACATTTCTCATTTGGGTGAAATATTGTTGGATTCTCTCCTGTGCTGGAAATGGAGACACACACACACAAGATATACACAGAGACACAGATGTGCAGAGTTCACAACTGCTTTCCTCAGTCATGGGTACTGCCATCTCACAAGCAGCTCTCAGCATTGTGATCAGGAAAGTGCAGATGTCTCCTGCTTTCTGAAAGGTACCTATGTCCAGAAAGCCAAATCTTATGCCCTCTAACCAGCTACCATTGAGCAAGTAAGAGTAATGTGAATATTCTCATCTTTAAGGTTTCAAAATGGTTCTTAGAAAGTTTCAGATCATTTTATGTTGTACTTGAGGCTCCTTGCAAACTCCAAGCCTATTCCTGCATGCCACTACATTTGCCTTGCTTAGATGTTCCATCCAAGATGAGGGCCTAGAAAGGATAATCTTCTGAATCTGAGTTACTTCTTGCTTAGATTGCCAGGAGAAATGAAATGTAACAGCAACCACCTATATTGGTGGACATATTTATAGTCACAGATGAAGGTAGTCATGGAACCAAAGAGAGAGAGCTACAGGAGGAAGGTGAGAGAAAACTTTGACTCAGGCTGGGATTTATCCAGTCATGCCAGTACAAAAAAAAAAAAAAAAAAACAACAAAACCCTTTTGTTTGCCCTTTATGTACCTTCTTCGTAAACAAGAAAAAGAAAATCAAAATACAGCATTTTCCCCGGCATCTTTTCCTTTGAACTAAGAGAATCATGTGCTTTGGATCACAGCTACTACTGTCTTGACAATTTTGGCACAGATCCATACAGATAGAGATGATGAAGGGAGAGGAGCCTCAGCTGGAACAGAGAGAAAGGGCAACTGTCCTAACAAGTGGAATCTGACATGATGGTGTCAGTAAATATTCACAGGTAGAGCACATTCATGCATCTTCCCTTAGGCCAGAACTTGGCCTGCAGGACTCTTGGTAAAAGCCAAGACAGTGTCCTTGTATACATTATATATGAAATAAGATATGTAAACATGTAAAAAAAGCAAGTACTCCAAAAACAGGAGATTTCCAGGTAGCTACCAACTGGGCATTAGCCAAGGAGTTACTCATTCAGTCTCTAAGGAAAAAAAAAAAAAAGAAAGAGAAGTCTCTGGGCCCAGGGCTAGAAGATTTAGTAGATATCAGACAAAGGACTATAAGCCACAGAAATTATAAATGGACTATGCTGTATTAGCATCCAGGGAAAAAACAGCTGGAGCTGGAACAGAAAAGATAAGGTAAAAGACTGCCAGTTGTGGCAAGAACATTCTTCTCTCTCAAGATTTTTTCATAGAGGAGCACAGAGAGAAGAAAGAGAAAACAATTTCTATTTCTACTCCTCATTTTTCCCATGTGGAATGTGTTTGGAGAATTGTTTGCCTGGGGTGATTGCTTGATTGGATTCTGGTGAAGATTGTTTGAGCCTGATGGCCAATCAAATCCACCTGTGTCTGGACTCTTGCGAGAGGGTCACGAGTTGAGAGTTAGATATGGTAGTTAGAAAAAGTAGGTATGTAGTTTTAGTATCTCCTTTAAATAATATATTACTGTATTATAGTATAGTTATAATAAAGAAATCATTTAGCCTTCTGAACTGGAGTCAGACATCATAATTTCTTCCCACTGGGTTCACCTGCATTTACAATAGCTAGTAAGTTCTTCAACAGCAGATTTGCTCCACAAAAAGTAGCTAACTAGTAACAGAAACATTATGCTCTCAGAGCATCCTTATAGTTGTTGCATTACCAGATTTTGGCAGTTATATCTGTATTTACATGCCTGCCACTTTGGACATATTATAGACAGGTTTAGAGAAGTTTAACTACAGAAGGTTCAGCATATTATAGTAGCAGTGAAAAATGCCCTTTTCCCTACAGAGAGAACCAGTGAGGTCCCTGAAGAACTTGTTGAATGAGAAAGGCACAAATTAGCAGCCCCAGGCCAGCTAGACCTCAATGGATGTAGGAGCAAGAACAGCCATTTACAAGAGAAAATTAGTATGAAGCAAAAAGAAATGTCAAGGCAAAGAGATTTAAGAAGGGTAAAACTCAAAGATGAATAGATAGAGCTGCTAAAACCACAGCATCATGTCTGCAAGCAGATAAAGCAGACAACTGCCTTGGTGTGGAACCATGTTCTAGGATGGCATTTCATTTTTATAAATGTATTGAGTCCTATCAATTGTGGTTCACTAACTGAAGAAAAATCTAAAAAATAAAATATAGGTACATCCAAGTTATTTGATTTCATCTACCCTCTAAATTAGTTACTTAGCAAGTAATATGCTCAGTTCTTAATGGCAGTATTTTTGGAAATCAAATAAAGGTATTTCAACAATGAAAGAGAGAAAAAAAGCAGCTATCTACTATTCTAATGTAATTTGATCTAGAAATGTCTTTTTCTCAAGCAGAAGAGCTGAATCACATTTCCTTTCTCTGATTCTTTTTAGAGATTGTCAACTGGTTTTACTTGAATCTGTTCTCTTTGCAAATTATGTTAAAGGAGTGGGACTGTCCTAGGAATTGAAGGGAGAAAAATTATGCTCCTACTCACATTTTTTTTTCCTTTTAAGTGAGAAGGATAAGAAACCTAAATGCAAAAGGCTCCTTCATCCCATGTTTATCAAGCAATACCCATCCCACAGTTTCTCCTCAGTTTAGCTGTGTTACCTTCCACATGATCAAAGAATTTTTTCCCCACCTATCATAGAGCTTACCCTCAGACTGAGACTAAAGCACTGTCAACAGGACTTAGAGAATTCATGTGTTTTTCCTGTTATGAAGTATGTACATTTATATTCACTCCACCTCACAAAAAAAAAAAAAAAATTTAGACTTTCCTTCATTTAGGCATAATAAGCTTCCTAATGATGGGAGGAAAGCAACTGGCAGACATTCAGTGACTGTCATTGTGCACCAAGGGGATTTCACATGCTACCCCACTGACTTCAGTCTCTAGAGGAAAGAACAGGAACCCAGCTTCAATATGTGCTCAACTTTGCCCTGCCCCCACTTTTCTTAGTCAATATCACCTGTTGCTCAGTGGAAAACTCCAGCCCTTGAAAATAACAGAAAATTCACTTGTTTTCCTCTAACCATATGGTCTAGCACAGTAATGTAAGAAAGGTAAGCTAAACTTCCATGTCAAAGACCTGTCTCTCTGTTCAACGCAAAGCATTGAAGATTATATGGACAAAATGGTCGCTATATAACCTGCCCTTCCAAAGGAAGCGTATGCAGGTTAAAAGAATTTGTGATGCTTTAGTCGGCTGGTACTTTTGAGGTATTTAATAAAGTAAACAATAATTCCTGTCAAGGAACAAAAGGCAACATTCTTCCTGCCCTACAAGACACTGAAATCAAATATTGGCATGCCTGAATCATCCACACTAAGTTCTCAGGCTATGTTGCAGAGTACCTGGATTGCTAAAAATATTCACAAAAGAATCACAAAAGACTTCCACAGGAATCAAACCCATTGTCAGCAGGCCCAGTGTCAGTATAAAGGAGCCCACACATGCACGGAATACTGTTTCGTAAGTCCAAAAACTTGTAAATTCTATTGATTTAAGGGACAATAATAGATGTTTATAAAGCATCTGCATTATTTTGTTTCAAAGTGGGCTTTTTAAAATTATCTTAAAAGATAATGAAACTTATTTAGAAAGAAATCACAGTGATATTTCATGTGTTTTTCATTCAAAGTCTTTCTAACAATAGCATATTTTCAAGATGAGCATATTTTTCCCTTCTATTCTGCAGAAACTTAGTACAAATAGCAACATATTTTTCTTTACAGAACAATAATGCAACAGAAACCACAAGATTTGTTTAGAGAACAGTGATTCAGGGGAAAAGTCTTCGGCCAAAGCAGATACCAAATTGTTAAGCAGCAAGGAGGGTGATTTTACTGCAAATGAGGTTTTAATATGTATCTACATACACATCTTTTGTGAGACACATGGGTGACAATGGCTCTTCATAATTCAACTTTAGTGAGAAGGCTTGGAGCAGTATTCAATATTGCCCCCTTGGATGTCACAAAATCACAGAATGTTAAAGGGTTTGAATGGACCCTAAAGACCCTCTAGTCCCAACCACTCCCTGCCACGGCCAGGGCACATCACTAGACCAGGTTGCTCAAGACCTTATCCAACCTGGCCTTGAACACTGCTGTGACTGAGGCATCCACAGCCTCCCAGGGCAACCTCTTCCAGTGTCTCATTGCCCTCACAGTAAAGAATTTCTTCCTAATATCTAATCTTCCCTCTTTCAGTCTGTACCCATGGTCTATCAATACTGCAGTTCCTGATGAAGAGTCCCTCTCCGGCTTCCCTGTAGGCCCCCTTCAGATACTGGAAGGTTGCTGTGAGGTCCTCACATAACCTGCTCTTCTCCAGGCTGAACAGCCCCACATTTCTCAGCCTGTCTTCATAGGCACCAGTCCTTTCATTGACTTCATGGCCCTTCTCTGGACTTGCTCCAACAGGTCTACATCCTTCTTATGTCAGAACACAGGAAAATCAGAGAGACCTCAAACAAGATCTTGGAATATGCTGAAGGTATTAGCTAGACCACTCGAAGCCATTCAGCATGGAGTAGAAGTATTATGGAAACATACCATAACTGTGACCAGGACAACAGAGGAAAAATAGAAAAGGGAAAAAAAAACAAACCCAAACAAGCAAAACAGACACACACTACCAAAAAAAAAAAAAAAAAAAAATGGTAGTAGTAGTAGTCGTAGCATACCACAGACAATCAATGCTGTTGTTGATGATTCTGATGGAATTGCCCAAACTGATATGAAGCAACAACCCCAACTGTAACCAGTGGTCGACCCTCAGATGACATCAGCGGACAGAAGCATCAGAACTGGACCTATGCTCAACTCCTCATGCTGAACAGGAGGAAACAGCACAGGAAATGACTGGATACAGTCTGTGGATTTTAGGCAACCAGTGAACCACAGCTGAACAAGAGGGGGCTTAAAGCCTGCACCCTCCTCCCACAGAACCAATGAGCAGCAACTCCACAGGCAGGATACAGCACTCAGCTAACTCAGATGAGTGGAACTGCAGCATTAGGACTTAGGACCTCCACCCCTTACCTTCAGGTGAAAAAAAAAACCCTCTCCTCTTTAAATAAGTTTTGAAAATAAGTTTTGACCAGACTTTTTTTTTTTCCACAGCTAGTTAAGGTGCAATTTTGAGCCCTGTGGAAACAAAACAGGGACCCAATTTGCTTCTCAGGGTTTGTGAAGGCGAGGATAGAGGGTTTCAGAAAGATTATCTCACAGTTCAAACTCGTTAATGAAAGAAATAAATTAACCAAGCTCATTTTTCAGGGAATTCTTGTGTAAACTGGAAATTTTCCAGTCTGTGAGCCCCGCGCTGTGCTAACCCATAAATCACAGCAAGCAGGTTGTCTGTATAGTGAGAGCAGCACGCTTGGAGATGGAGGGGCGGGGGCTGGGGGGAGAAACAGCATATGCTCATGGAGAAAAAAAACATAAAATCTAAACATGAAAAAAAGTACCTCCCTTGCCCACCACTGGAACAAAATAAAAGGCTTGGCCTCAGGCACTGGAACATACGCTGTCTGCAAAGAGCCCCCCAAACCAGGGGAAGGCACCTGAAACAGGTCAGCTTTTAATTGAATACAATATTAATTACCACGTGCACCATTAACGGTTTGTGGGATTTGACTAATTAATGTAATAGTTTCTGAGTCACGCTCATTAAATATGAAAATTACGCTGGTGAAAGGTATCGGTTTCATTATCAATCTTGTATGGACAGGAGGGGGATGGGGAGAGGGTGCAGTGGAAAGATTCCCACCCTGTGTTATTTGTTGTTAGCTCTCTTCTCTTGGATTTTGTTCAGGTGAGCAGATGGAGGAGACAAAGTGAAAGAGACTAGGAGAAGAGGAAGCATTGCCTAGCATCATGAGCTAGTGGCTGCGAGTCAGGACCCAAAAGCTATCCAGCCGAGAGTGAATGCGCCCTTTCGTTTAGTGGAAAGAGCTGCGTGGTCTGCATGAGGCTACAAGTTGTTGTCAATTCCCATCATAATGCTTCGTTTCCTTCATTCTGCTGCAACAAACATAATGAGAGAGACTGATGTCACATGGGCTACTTAATTCATTAACCCATGTAAAGCATGTGCTGGTTCCTTATTGAAAAACTACAGGGAAGGTAATTATCACTGTTTAAACTCGGCTCCAGAGCAAATTATGCACTAAGGGTATGCTGAGATAATACTGCCATGGGACACACCCTTCACATGGGGCAAAACTGTTACAAAAGGAGGACGATGTAATACTTCCTGTTCCTATCCAGCAGCCCAAGGAGGGGCAACACTGATTTACTCAAGAGGGAAGTGCCATCAGTCCTGTATGGGAAGAATACCCACCTGCATGCAGATGTCTGGGAAAAGAAAGGAGAGAGAACAGGGTCCTCTTGTGCCCCACCTACTGCAACAGAACAAAATGCAGAGGTCACCATCTAGATTGAAATTTGAGAATAAGTACACAGTTGAGTGTGTGTGTGTGTGTGTGTGTGTGTGTGTGTGTGGAGGAAACCCTCTAGAGTGAAATAAAAGCCTAATCCACTTAGGGTTTCCAAGCACCCCAAAGGGAGTGCCATCCTGCTAACAATAATGCTTGAATACAGCACAAGCAGCCCTAGGGTGGTAGAAGGAGCAGAGATAATTTAGTGCTGGGTTTGGTTTTTTTTGGTAGGAGTCCTCTTGACTCATTCTTAATGCATTAGCACATACGTATGAGGGTAAAGAAGGGAAAGGAGATGGCTTTGTACCAGAGCTGCATGACTTCATATTCATGCTATAGATATATGCCAGCTTGGAAAGCCCAGAGAAAAGGAGAGGAACCAGCAGGTGGGGAAAAAGGTAAGAAGAAGAAAATAATACACATGCAAAACCCAACAAATTACTCAAATCCCTGATTCTCCTTAAAAGGTGGGGAGAAAGAACAAGCAGTAAACCTGTAAGAAAGAGGAAATCCCACACAGTATGTTTTTATCACTTTGTCTCACAAGTAATAGCTTTCTGATTTATGTTTCTTCAAAATAGATGCCAGTCCTAAATAGCATGTACTTGCCAGGAATCTGTGGCTGAGCCTGAGTTGGTTGTTCACAGCCTATTCCTTTTTGGGCTAATAACATGCATAACCACGAAGAGTGCAGGCTCCTGTACTCATTGTCCCTTCTCCATCTTCATCCCAGCCACTCACACATAAATGTTCTTCATACTCCCAAGCCTCATGGCCCAGTTCCAAGCAATCTTGGAACTTCAATGACAAACTTTTACTTGCCAACTTTACAACATCAAGGTAGAACAAGGTACTGTTAGCCATTTTGGTTAGAAAAGCAACAATCAAAAAGCATAAAAATAACACCTAAGAAAATGTATAACAGATAGGAAAGGAAGAGAAAGAAATAAGAGTAGAAAGGTACATAGTCACCGCCCTTGGATTCGGTGATGAGACTTAGTTGTTACAATTTCAATGTCTATTGGTTGAAGAGATAGTCACAGTCTTAATCCAGGGGTGGGGAAGCCCACAAAACACAAAGGTCAATGGGTTAATATATGCTCAGGTTCCAGGTGGGAATGTCCAGGTACCTCCCCTGGGGTGGGGAGTTTTACACTGTCTTTTCACAGAGCACTTTCAGAGACTTTGATGATTTATGACAACTTTTAAGAGGTTACAGCTGCCTCTCACATCAGTAGTTGAGCCAACTATGGCTCATCAGAAGGGACAAATACCTTGAGGTCTACATGTGAATGTTGATACTTCTCAGGGAGTTTTCACACCTAAGCCAATTGTATAAGGATATTGCCATGACAAAAAGCATACATGCTAAAATCCCACCTCACAGGATCTGCTTCTTATCAGCCTCTTCCCTTATCCGGCTCAAACCCCAGCTTGTAGTATCCTGTGGTGGTTGTTCAACCATTCTGCACCTGGGCTGTGACCTTGCACATCATCAGCAAATCACCACTGCTTTTGCAAATGGTTGAATGTTTGAGCCATTAACCATTAACTTTCTAGTCTCACAGGAAGGCCATAATCAGTTCTGTTTCATATACAAACTGTGAGTGCTCTGAGAAAGCTCCAAGTGTTAAGGGATCCTGGTATAATTAAACTTCTCTTTTACATAATGGCAGGCCTCTTTGCAACCATATTAACACACTTTCTCTTCAGAACAAGACAAAGTAAAAAATTAGCCACAAATTTATGGAACGAGAACTGGCTCCTCTTGTCATTCATATCCTACACCAAGCAAACAAGACTTCTTCTGGACTGAAACAATGCTCCATACAGATTGTATTTTCCAGTCCTACCTTTTTCCAGGTCACAGGGTTTCATTTAACTCCTTCCCACATATTTTAAAGATGAACTTTGCTCTTTTGAGTACATCAAAACAGCCAGGGCACTGCTGCCCTACAACCACCTCTGTACTTGGTTAAAGGTGTTTTGGTTTAACTTCTGAGTATATTTCAGGTACCAAAGAAGATCTAAGTTACACAGCTCCCCCTCTTGCTTTGCTGAATGTAGTTCATCTCAGCAGTTAATAGGAAACTTTTGGCTCAGGAAGCCCCTAAAATGCTAGATTTCCAAATGCTACTGTTCTTCTAAAAGTATGCAATAGTGTCATCATCAAACAGGATACCAAGCTACATGAATTCTTGTTGAAACATTTACAGTTGCTTCATACTGCCAAAGTTCCCATGGATTTTGTCAATGTGAATAGAGAGGACAAAGATGAAAAGTTTCCCTACCAAAAGCAGAGTTAAGACATTCTTCTCTAGGAAGCACACTGAGCAGCCATGCTCAGCCCATTGCTTCTCATTAGTACTACAACAGCTTTTATCAGCTTACACTCATTTTTACCTCCAGTGACAGTATCCTCTGCAGACTAATTTTATCCTTTTCAGTTCCTCTCATTTTCCATTGGTTTTTTTTTTTTTTTTTTTCATACATCTGTGCTGATGAAACAGAAGGACTTTCCAGACTTGAGTAAAGGCCATTATTCTATGTACAAAAGTCCTGGTTGGAAAAAGAAAACCCACACCGAACCCAGAGCAGTTTGTGTTAGGGGAAAAGCCTTTGCAGCTATGAAAATATCCAGGTGGCAGCTATGTAATCAATATATATTATGGCCTCCTGTATCTTCCATAATTTTACTAATGAGTTCACAGTATTTAATTAATTTAGCACTATACTGGTGAGATATGCTGTCACTGCCTGCCTGTTATCTCTTTCTATTTAATTTTAAATATTTCCATAGCTCTAATGTATCTCTGAATGAAAGTCAGTGTTCCCAAAAGAATATGGCAGTAGACACTTTCAACTTCAGCTACAAGAAGACAGTGGAGTAAGAACATGAAAGATAATACTCAGTTAAACTCTGAAGTGGGTAAGCACAGCTATGCTGAAGCTGCAGCAAATTAAGTTATTACTAAACTGCCAGTCAGATGAATGCAACAGCACTGCCCTTCAGATCTATAATGTTCCATCAAACATCAGAAAGTGAACCTCCAAAGGTGAGGAGGAGTTGATTGTTTTGTTACATGATTTTGGTTTTCAATGTTTTGGGGTTTTTTAAAGACATATCTTTCACCCAGTCACACATCGCAAATCTAGGTATGTATCCATTCCTGCTAACAAATATATTTAGGAGAAAACACCTAATTATTGCCACTAGTTAATTTAATTGTTAAAACTGCACAGACCTTACTTCTGATCCCACAACAAAGTGCCACTTCTCTGAGCAAAGTTATAAGTACTTTATTATCACCTCAGTACCAGGTCTGAGTGGATAAATTCAGATTGCCTTAAAATTCACCCTTAAAACACCATTTTGTGCTTCTCTGTATTAAAAGATTATAAGAATTTGTCAATGTAACACACAAAGAAAATTATAGTAAAGCTAAGCCAATAAACAGGTTTTTTCCTATTGTAAGGATTTTCAGGTTTAAAACAAGTGTCAAAATTATTCTGTTGAAAGCTTTATAAGAAGGATCGTTGCTTTTTTTTCAAACAATAAGATATTAAGAAATTAGCAAAGAAATTTTTGAGTTTCTGCTTTACCTTTCAGCCAAGCAGTTTATTCAGAAAACATTCCTTGCATGGTTCATCTTGCCTAAAGACTTTGGAGTGGTTTCAGAAGTATTGCTGTCCCATTAAAAGTACAGGGAGATCAATAGTGAATTCTACAGGGCACAGGAGTTGGTGGCAGAACTAAGAATACAAGCCCACAGCTGTGACATTAAACTCAAAATAAACACATCCTTCTAAACATGGGGATAAAAATAATGTCCTACTGTTGAACAATGGTTCATAAGCAGAAACACATCATAATTACTGCTTTAGAGACTTTACAGTGCCAGCATCTGTGACAAAATCCCCTGAAACAGCATACTGATAGACATAACAGGATTTGAAGTGTATATGTACCAAGTTTGGCATCCTACTTTCTTGAAGAAGCTGATTAGCAAAATTTCAATATGGAAGGGATGTATTGATCACATCATGCATTCTGTGATTTATGAATTTATGCAAGGAACATTCTGTCCTAGCAGGACCAGACAGCCGTGTGTAGAGCAGTGAACCCTATCTAAGCCAGGTCCCTGGAGAGGAGCCTTCTCACTGCACAAACATGAAGTGTGAAAAGAAATTTAAGACAAGGAAGCAAGCCAAAGCCAATGGATCTGCAGTCAGAACAGTTTGCTGTTCCATTTGAAGCCGGACAAATAACCATTCATCTTCTAACTGTAAGCAGCATAAAAAAAGAAAGGAGAGTTTATTTGTACCCAATAGCTTCCTGTGTTGTTGGGGAAAGCTAAGGTAGCAGCTGTCAGCAGAGCTAATGCATGAGGAAAAATTCGGAGTTTCTTTCAAATGTTTCAGTTTTCTGTAATGTTATTTTCAATCACCCAGCTCATGTATAATCCTTTCCCTAGCAGTATTCAGTATTCCTTTCCAAGTTCAAAGTCCTTGCAAAGGGTTGACTGGCAGCACTCCCTGGACTTATCGTCCAGCAGGAGTAATGTGTTCTCATATTTGGGACATACGTTTTCTACCAAACTGAAAAGACAGCTTTAGGGAAAGACTCCAAGAATTAGGGGGTAGCCTCCCTTAACAGCCACATGGCAGTACTTTAGTAAACAGAAAGAAGAGCACAAGGCACCTTATAACCCAGTCTATTCCTACTCCTGACAGTAGCTATGTGATGAGCTTCTCTCTTGAGGAGCTTTCAGTCAAGTGAGCTCTGTATCCCACAGACTCAAAAATAGACTGGGCCCATACGGAACATTTTTAGAGACCAGCAGAAGGGTGAGAAGACATTAGGTTCTTCTAGATCTCGTTGCCTATTCCATAGGGTTTCTCTCTACTCAAGATAGATGGTGATGCTCTCTTTATTCCTTCATACAAAAATGGGAGAAAAGCACAAAGAATGGAACTGACCTGTACTGCAGCACTCTCACCTGCACTTTGCTTCCACAGCCACTCCTACTTATCTCTTTCAACAACCCCACCTCCAAATAGCTTCATACAGGAAATAAGAATATGGCACATCACTACAGGTATCTGCAGGAAAGTATCTTCACATGTAGAATCCAAAAGCTCTCCTGCAAATCATAGAGGGCATATAGTTCACTGCTTCTACCAGCTGCATATGTTCTAGAGATTTGTCCACTCTTGTTTTATATTTATGTCAAGCACCACAGATGGTGTTACTTGTCTTGAGAAATTGTTTCTTATGCTAGTTTTGGTTCAGATAGTTTCTCCTCACACCACCCCACCAGCAACAAGTCTGGGCGTGCAAAAGGAGTTGGGAGTAGACACAACTAGGACAGCTGACCTCAACTGATCAAAGGGATATCTCATATCATAGGCATGAAGTTCAGCATATAAGGAGGGGAGGGAGAAGAAGGAAGGGGGGGGATGTTCAGAGTTATGGTATTTGTCTTCCAAAGTAATCATTACACATGATGGAGCTCTGCTTTCCTGGAGATGGCCGAACACCTGCCTGACCATGGAGAAATGGCAAATGAATTCTTTGTTTTGCTTTCCTTATGCATGACTTTTTCTTGACCTATTAAACTGTCTTTATCACAATCCAGGAGTTTTCTCACTTTTACTCTTCTGATTCTCATCCTTTCTCCCCTCATCCTGTTATGGGCAATAAGGGAGCAGATGGATGGTGCTTCATTGCCAGCTGGGGTTAAGCCATGACATTTTTCCATCTCTGGTCCAAGATTTTTCTTTACTTCCAATATCCCTCCAAAGACCTGACAAAAAAGATCAGATAGTAATGGGAGCTTAAAACATTCAGCCTATATTCAGATTGAATGCACTTTCTCTCTCCAGGCCACTAATAAGTTCTTAGACTTCTCACTTGGACATACTGAGTTTCTTGATCTGGAGAAGGAAGTGTTATATCTACACAGATACAAGAGGGAGAAATAGTAGCAGCCATCCAGGAAAGCAGTCATGTAAGGTAATATATTGATCTGAAAATGTTCCAAGGAATATCCCTTTCCCCTGTTCACACAACAGTATTATCATTATAGTAACATATAGTAGCATTTCTGGTCTTGCCAATGCTTAACCTATGAGGGGAAACACTGCGTGTCAGTACTACTGTTCTGGAGAAATGCTCAAGAATACTCCTCTGCCTTGCCCCCCATTTACTGAATTACACACTCCTTGCCCAAAATGACAGCCTTTACCCACCAGGAGCCTTTCTGAGTAGCAACAAAAGGCTTTACTGGCTGTGAGCTGCTATACAAAGATATGTGGATCATTAACACAAGCAAGCCTCCAGCTTCACCATTCATCACTAGCTGGCTTGACACCTGCTTTTTAGTGACAGCTTTCAATGGAGAAAGTTTGCAGCTGGCCCAGCTCTTACTGAGCTTCCTCATACCCACCAACTATCTTCACTCTCCATTTGTCAATTGTAAGTGATAATTTCTATTCAATCTGATACATATTATAAGAATATAAACAAATGCCTCTGGCTGTATCATAGCTGCAATCACTTCCCCTTATAGCCATCATTTATTACAGGCGGACAGGTGGCCGTCCAGTGGAATGCCGAAGAGGCTATCTTCTGGACAATCATGAGGAAACACAGCCACATTTACATTCTTCCCAGGCACACACAGAGGTGTGTGATTTCTGAAAAAACTTCACTATGCTCCAAAATTTCTTCATTTCCCAGCCACGTAAGTCACGTAAACAAATCTCAATGTTACAAGCCTAGCCCATGAATGAACACCAGATTTCCAATTAAATCTTATTTAAGATTTTTGAAAATAAGGAAGGGGTCTGGGGAAGCTTTGTCCCCAGTTGCTTCATTTATGTCTTACATTTTTGATACAGGATACATGCTTTTCTTAATAGTGGCCATTTGACTTCTCAAAAGTATACAAAACACTGAGATGGCAGCAGTTTTGTTGCTCAATTGGCATTTGAAAGAAGGCTTATTATGTACTAGTCCTAGGCACATGTAGTGGTGCATTTCAAAAAGACCTTGGAATTCATATATTGGAACAATTTCACTTTGCTTGAAAGCACTGGTACCTGTAAATCAGATATATGTCAGGCTACTTCACAACACAGGCAGCAAAAGTCAGTGGAAGTGAACAGTATTGCAGTAACAGCACTTAGAGAACACAGAATATAATTAACATATTTGTCAAAGTCCAGAACAACGATGTTTAACATCAGCTCATGTATCAACACAAAAGGACCTCAGACTTAAACTGCTTCTGAAACACTGCAATTTCATGAGCACAGCATAGTAGGAGATCAGTATAATTTACATAATCACAGGTTGAGCAAGTTCCTACCACCAGTTCTGACAGCAGGACCTGTGCTACCTGATACTTGTCAATTTCTTAGAGAGTAGAGAACTGGGCTTTTGCACAGAGTGCTGCAAGGACAGGGCAAGGAATATTGAAGTGGAAGAGTTGCTGTAGGACCTTGTCATAGCTTTTAATATTACTAACTATCCATCATTCTCAAGACTACACCTTATATTGATGGTCATAGCAAAATGTGCATTGTGAAGTTCGTAAGAGCAGACAGACTAAAGGTCCATCACACCAAATATCCTGTCTCACCAGCAGCTGGTGCCAGGTGCTTGGGAAAGTGTCCACCTACTCTTCTAGTACCCAGTCCTTTAGGGAGTTAATGAAGCCAAAGGCTGTATTAAAACCATTCCATTTATTACCCATCAATGGACTTGAATACCTAATATCGTTTATATTCTTGGTCACCTACAACATCCAGTGAGAATAAATTCTACTGCTAAATTCAACTTCATACTTCAGAGTGCTTCCTTCTTCTCATATTCACGTACCCAGCACCCAGTGAAACCTAGAGACTTATTTGCTAGTCTACACAACCCTCCCATCATGCACACTCCAGTGCCATCCTCCCAATAAGTACAGATGAGAGTACTTTTATTACTACCAAGCATAGAAAATTTATTATTTAGTGATTCCCCAGGCCATCTGGACTACCCCAGCAGTGTAGCCAAATTTTGAGGCACAAAAAAAAGCACCAGACTTTCATATGTCAATGCCTAGTGACTCTATCTGGAGACCTGAGCGAAAGCCTTTGCCTTCTTTTACCTTTACACTCCTTTCTTCAAGTTAGACATAATGCTTTCTTATTTTAGGAGCAGGATCTGAAAATGCACTGTAAATGCCTGCAAAGCATTTTATGAATATGAATAAAGGTGGCTATAAATATATTAAACATAACTCCCAAATTTCCCCATTGTGTCCTATGAAAGGTTATTCTGAGAAGAGCTCTGTACAGCTGCAAGACATTCCCTTGGAAAGAGAGAATAAATACACCAAACACCTTTACTACTTTAGGATATGACCTGGAAATGGAATCAAGTTGTCTTAGAGCAGAGCTTCACATAAGCAGATGGAACATGCCTTTGAGCATCACAGGCAGCTTTGAAGGCATTATAATAATATTTCTGCATAGCTGTTCTCAACATTTTGGGATGATCCTGTGAAACAAGCTCCTAGGATAAGCATGGAGCATGAACAGGTACCATCTGTGATCATGTCACCCAGTTGAGAACCACTGCTGCCAGCATGCTCAGTGGAGCCTACTGCACATCAATGCTCATTGCTGAAGTGACTTCTGAAGAACAAGGAGAGGCAGAAAGCACACAGTCTGTCCCAACATCCCGAGCCACAGAACAAGCTCCAGCCTTGGTGCACACATAGCACTGCTGAAGATATTTTTTCATGGGCTTATGCTGTTGGTGTCCATTCCGTTTCATCCACCAGCCAACCTCAGACATGTTAAGGAAAATTACAGCACATAAATAATAACATCAGTCAATATCACCCTGAGGAAACAATTCACTGAGTGATACACCCACCTCTGAGCTAGCAGAAGTATTTACTTTCATGTAAGACCCATATAGGCCACTGGGATCACAAGCTTTTCTGGTAATTTTGTCCATAGGTCACCTCACATTTAGTCCTGTCACACCAGTTTTCTGTCATGCACAACACTCCAAAGCAAAGCAAGCTGAGCAGAACATGTACCATCTCTTCTAAATTCACCTTTGCAGCTCCTTTCTTCCTTCAGAACTGTAACATTCAGCAGTAACTCCCCAAGTTCTCTTTGGCACCCATTTAATGAGTCTGTTATCCACTAATTTGCTTAGTCCCTCTTGGAACATCCTAGGGCTCTCAGGTGCCCCCAATAGCCAAGCACAGAAGTTTATCTGCTTTAAACCAACCTCCTGTCAGCATTGTGGAGCTCTGCCTTGTTCTAGTACAGTAGAATTTAGCATGTAACTGTTCTCCATTTTCCCTATGTATTATCTTCTTTCATAAAGGCACCTTTTGAAAGCACTCCTGCAGAGCTTTTTCCAGAGGCTACCAAATATTTGCCACCTTTGCTGTGAGAGATGTCTGACCCCAGATTGTACTTTTTACCATAGGGGCCCCAAAAATAGAATCAGGTACAGCCAAGGGGAAGAAAAGAGCCTACTCCATTCCAGTAGGCTCTTTTGCCAGTCTGCCAGCTGCACTCCTCAGCCCTTGCCCTGCAAGAAGGAGCTGAATTCCTTTCCCAAAAAGAAAAAGCTGGGACAGTGGAGTCAAGTGACTTGACTGCACTGAAGAGGGACTTGTGTCTTTAGACAGGGACTTTCAGTTTAATGGTTAGACCAATAGATGAGATTGTCCCCTGTGCAGAGGGCTGTGTCTATGACCAAAAACCACTCTAGTTCCTTACCAGAAGAATCAGGTTTGAAAGATTCAGTGACTAGGACTGAAGATATAGATATTTGCATGCCAAAGATAAAGGCACTGCTGATGCCACATTTATGGTGTGGTAGATTGCTGAGGCCATCTCACTACCAAGAACTGGAATCCAAAGGCCAGTTTGCAGCAAACTGGGGAAAAATTACAGTGGGTTTGGCCCTGGCAGCCAGTTAATATATGTTTGGATACTATACCATCAATTTCACTATTAAACTAAAGGGTAGGACTCTTCTTTTCCTGCAGACCTTCCAAATAAGGAGGCTTTGGCTCTCAAGGTAGACAGGGATCAGTGGCACTGTAGAGAGAGCTGCATATGGATCCCAGGGGTAAGTGAATAGCTAAGCCTCCACTGCCTGTTGTGTACAGAGCATGGAATGGTCTCTAAAGAGGGACACACTAAATCTAGGTGGATTTAAAAGCGCTGGGGAAGTCTTTGGTAAAGACACCTGCAACAGAGCTGACGCTCCATTGGCTTTTTAACAAAGCAGTGCCCCAGACCACCTTAGTCCCAGCTTGAATTTGGACTTTGCAGGCAGGAAACTGAGCTAGGATCAGACCCTCTTTTGGGGGCAGTGACAACAGGGAATACACAACTGTAATTAACCTAACTACTGAAAGGAACCTAACTGTAATTAACCCAAACATAGCACTGAACAGAAATTAGTGCTGGTAGTTGATAAACAGTGAGTGGAGTTAACAGGCAGTGATGTGTAGATTCCACTGATGTCTCTGTGTCTCTCTGGGATCCCTGTCACAAGCAGCAGTGAAGCATTTTCTCACCTCCCCCCTTTCTCCCACATGACAGTTTTCCAAGCAGCTGAACTGTGTGCATGACTATCACTGTCTGCCTCCACGGCTCTCCCCAGCTCACAGAATGGGAAAGAGAGGGATCCAGAAAAGGCATGACCACAGGCCAGAAACACAAGTCCCTACCAAAACAACCCAGCCCAAATGCTCACACAGGCAGGCTCACAACAGCATCTTGGAGAGGTCACTGTTTTGGCTGACTGATTCCTTGTCAAATTTCCTCATTACCCATCCAAGCTGTCTTTCCCATGTACTATCTGTGATACAGCTATTTCTACCACAGTACTTTCAGTGCAGGACAAAGCAGTCTAACTCTGTCTGAGAACTGCTTTGCCAAAAGAGAGCAAATGGTAGAAGTTATCCATTGCCCCATTTTGTACAGCTGTTTGATTTCGCCCCCAAGGGTGTTGTATTTGTCCCATTCCAAATTTATTTTTTTCCCCACTAGTAAAGCACAGTAAGAATTCATGTACTGTGTACTATGACAATTATTATTTTACACACTGACAAATGAAGGTTCTTGCAAGCTTTCTTTCAAATTAATAACCTTTGACATAATTACAATTTTGGGGAAAGTTTCTGCTTCTTGTAGAAACTTATTATATTTTATTTGAAAAAATCTGCCACAGTGCTCTGTAGTGGTGGCCTAAGTCCTCACAAAAGCTTCTTAGTGGAGCAGTCAAGGTGCATCAAAGGAGACAGAGTCCACCAAAAAAGCCCAGCCTAATGAGAAGGACAGCAAGAGAACCACATGAGTTGTAATTCCCAGGAAGGAGAATTTAGCAGTTCAAATCTACATAACCAGTTAAAATTTATTTCATTTTGCATGAAAAATTAAACTCTTCCCTCACATTACCACTACAGATAAACAGCCTGTTTTTCCAAACTACTTAGCCTGCTACTTAGCTCTGAAATTCTTCTATTTCTGCAGTAGTCTGTGACAGAAGTGACCAAAGCAGAATACAATACTCTTAGGCTACCACACTACCATTTTTGTGCTATCTACAGTCTATACATTTTTGATTCTAGTCTTAAACATTGGCTCATGGAAAGTCAGGCGCTCTGAACTTCTAGCTGAAAAACTCATACTTGAACATTTTAAAATATAAACTAACATACAAGTGGAATTCCAAGATTGTTTGTTGTTTTTGTTGTTTTGGGGGCTCTTTTTTGCCTTTTTTTTTTTTGTCTGAGGTAATGTTTTTTGCAGAGCAGAAAATTTGGATGTACAATGCTGAAGTTCATAAAACTGCAGAGCAAAATTGGGAAAATGTTTAGCTCTCCCCATAAAAAAATAAGCCTCACTTAGGATAGTCCAAGAATTGAAGGTCAAAAAAGACAAGCTCTGATAGTAATTTGGTGCACAGTTTGACATCACATTGTAGATTCATCCACAAGTCCACAAACTCTCTCTTATTTGCAGGCATTTTTCCCACTAGGGAAAAGATACTGGATGAGAATATACATATACACCTATTTTTCACATATTTAAATGCAATGTGTTCCACTTTGAACAGGCCACCTGGATTAAATAGAAGTTAATTAAAACAATCCCTCATTTTTTGGTGTTTTAAACTGAAGACTGGGTAAAGGAGGGGTAAAACAGGACTTTTTATTACTCTTAGATGGTGCTAAGAGGACCCATAAATACATCTCTTCTTCCTGTGATCCCATTCATCTTGCTGCCTTTCCTACTCCTCTTTGCCAACAATCAGATCCCAGTAAACAACCTCAAGTGAAATTTGCAACTGTCAGATAAACATTAAAAATGCTTCTCTTGTCCTTTCCCATTGATAGTCCCATTAATATTGTAATAGAACAAAAAGTTATGAAAATGAACGCATGCTGGGTTTGGAAGTGAATTATGCAGACAGCAGATGTGAAATATATACACTTGAATATGCATAGACAAAGAGATACAGTGCACCCACAAAAAAGCATGTATACACTTACATGTAATATTTTATGATACAGCACTTGGTTCTAACCTTGTGCTACTGTACACTGTGCAGCAGCTCCACTGACTTTCATCTGGTGTAAATTCAACACAAAAAAAATCAGGATTAAACTACCACAGGGTTTATTTAGGTGAAAAATATCCCATTTATACAATTTTCCTGTGCTCTTTTTTTCTTTCAATCTTTATTTGTAGTCAGAGTCCAGTAGTACAATCTGCTTTTGCCTATTTAGTACTTTTTCTCAGTATGCAAATCTCTAGTTGTATGTCTACTGTAATTAAAAAAAAAATCCCTACCTCCATAATGATGGAGTGCAAAAAAAAAAAAATCCTAACCTTTAAAGTCAAGCTTTTTTTTCAAACTTGCCCTTTAGACACTTATTAATTCAAATGGTACCCATTAGGAACCTCAAAAAGGAGTATTTCAGTCCTCACAATACCACAATGAAAATATTGTACCTGATATCCTGATATCCTGTCCATCTGAACCTTCACTGAAATCATTGACTGTTTTGCTAAATGAAAGACTTCAAATGTGAGTTGGTTTCCAAAATAATCTTCGAAATGTCTTAAAACATTAGGAGGTACTGTTGAATGTTATATATATATATATATATATATATATATATATGTGTGTGTGTGTGTGTGTGTGTGTGTGTGTATATACACACACATCCATACACATGTACTGTATTTTCCTGTCAGGCTTTTACATTTTCTGAGCCATTAATATTCTACTGTTTCAAGCTTTTCTGAAGAGATAAAAGCTTTGCAGGCTTTAATAAAATAAGAATTCTTCAAGGGAAAGCAGAATTTCAGAGACTGGAGTTTTAGAAATACTCCCAGGTAGTGAGGAAGCTGTGATGGGTCAGTAACCACAAAGGAAGACTCCACAGAGACAAAGTCTGCCTGAGAGGCTTTCCCTGCTTGAACAAGACCTTAGCTCTCTGAAAAAAAAAACATGCTGCCAGTTATATTGTTCTAATTCCCAATTTAGTGAAATTTTGCTGGGTCATTTCATAATGTCAGGCTGCATTCAGATGCTTCCAGTCATCTACTTCTGAAGTCCCTTAATGGTACATATCCAGCATTCTCTCTCTTCTGAACCTCATGCTTTTGAAATACAAGTCCTACAGGCTTATATCTCTATATGCAAGCCAAAAGATACTAAACTGGGAATACCAACTGGATCTTTCAAACTCCTGGTTCTCCACTGTTCAGGACATCTGCCATTTTGCACAGAAATCATTCCTTAGTTGAAGTATGCTTACATTAAGCAAAAATTAAATAAAATAACAACAAATAGAAGGTTACTTTTATAGTGTTTACTGCCTTCATAGAAACAGACAGTCAACATTTCTGAGCTGCCAACAATCTTGAAATGTAGTATATTTTTTACCTGTTCTGGAACATCATACATAAAGCAAAATTGATTTTTGATGCTCTCATCAAAGTCACAGAAAAGGTCAGTCAGTCTTTAGTCTATGATTTCAACTTCTCTAGTATCTTTTGAACAAAAATGTGTCTCATTCACCCACTCTGAAATATTGATTATGGAAAAACTCCACTTTAGATTTCTGCAATTCTACTGAGAGATCACCTGAAAATAATCAACTTCTGGAATAAATATTATTTTTTTTCTGAGTGGCAGTCAGGTTAGGTATTAGCACTTCAGCTGGATGAAATCAAAACTCGTATGAAATTGTCTATGTTGCAAACTTTAAAGTAGCTGAGAGCAAGGCATTGTCCCACAGATGCACAGTCTGGATACTCAAGAGGTACTGTGTGTCCTTCCACAGACAGTATATTCCAGCAATTTAACAGAAATACAATGACTACAATTGGTTGCACTGAAAGGGTATTTCCCCAAACACTTTACAGGGAATGGTCACCATGTTCCTGGTATTTTGCTTTGTAATTTATTGCCCTATAATCTTTGGGCTGACAGTGCACTGCACTTCAGACTAGAACCTGGTCTTACAAACTTTACTGGCTACCTTTCACAAGCCACCTTTGGGTACCACATTTCAACAGCAACATCTGCTGGAAGAGTGTATACAAAGTTGTCAACTTTGTTAAAATATTTTTGGTAACGGTTCACAAAACAACTTTTTTCTTCTTTTTTTTTTTTTTTTGAGTCAGATTTGGTACAAATTGTACAAAGCGCTTACTTGTGTTTATTAATTTAGGGTTTGCATAACAGATTTTGCTTCTGTATGGTTAAGTCTCTATATTTTGCATAACTTGTTGCCATTCTTACAAAAATATTACTATTGGAATGTTACTATTGTCATGGAAATGGTAGCCCACAGCACCAACACAAAGTTAGTCTGGATCTGACACCCTGCTCAGGGTTTGTGTTTTCTCGAGCCTCAGGGAAACAAGTGTGACAGAGTAGAGATAGAGTGTAGGGCAGAGATGGAAACCTTCTTCCACTTACCAAAGCCTCATCAGAAAGAAAGCATCAAGGAAAATAAGCACTAAGGTGATCCATGTATTAACTTTCTGCCCTCCAGGGTCAGTATTTCTTAAATTATACAGGACGTTCCATTCTCTGCATAGTCTCCAGACACTTAGCAATGGATGGCAAAGGAAGCTAAAGCTCTAATGGGATGAAGTGTCAAAGAGAGCTTTTTATTTAAAGAACTAGAGAAAAGAAAAGAAAATGGATATTTTAACTTTTATCTTGGAGTTAGTTAATATTCACACTTAACTGCTGAACTGGCTAAATTCTTTTCTTTTCTTAAGGACCTTTATAAATTTCATCATTAATAAAATCAGACATTCAATTAGCAGGGAATTTCTGATTGCTAACTGAGATTTCCCCCCCAACAGTTTCTCTCTTTCACTCTTTCTAGTCTCTCTTTCTATTTTCTCTTCCTACCAAAGTCCCCCCTTCCCTGAAAAACCAGGGGAAAGTGAAAACTGACTCCATTAACCTCTGTCATTACCTAAATCCATCTCTTAATTAATATGAGTTAATATGATTAATCAAAATAATGAGACAAACCTATTAAATTAGGGTGTTTAAATTACAAATGGAAGTGGTAAAGGCAAAGGGGCTGATAACAAATAGCTGCAGTCAGAGATGGAGCTAGCTCTTGAAATGATATGTGACAAACAGCAGAGAGAATCAAGAATGAGGGAAAATCAGCAAGATTCATGTGAGAAAAATATTCTATATGTTTGAACTACAGTCCTGAAATCTGTTTAACTCCCTTGTTATAAGCCACAAATTAAAGTAAAAATAATGTTTCTATCATAGGTCACTATAACAACAAGAGTGATACTCATTTTGGGAGGTGATTCTATCTGGAGTATGAAGTCTTCCCTGCCAAAATCCATTAGCAGTTTCTGTATCAGTCAAAAGCATCAGTAAAGGAAATAAATGTAGGACTGATGCAGAGAGAAAAGTGCACTACAAACTACTGCTGAAACAGTTCAACATCATAATTAATATGAGTCTCCTGACCTTTGATTCCAAATAAATTTTGGGTCTGTTAGTCAGGCCTCCCTCTGGATTAGGGTTTCTGCACGTTACCAGACACTAATAAGGTGTTTTGTATCTTCATACAGATTCTGGCTATGAAATGGTGCTAACACAGCACAGGCAAAGGCTCTGATTTTGAAGACAAAGGCTTAAAACACTCTGCACCAAAGCCTCATTAAAGGCCATTCAGACAGGTTGTTGCTGACTCGTGACTTTATATTTCATTACACTTTATCTGAGGGCCTGCAAACAATAGACACAAACACCTCTGATTTGGGAGTGTCTTTGCTAAGAGGAAATATTTAAAGAAAATCCAGCTTCAATTTACAGTGTTAGTTTCAAACTTCTCTAAGTGTGTAGGCCCAGCTATGAATCTTGTTCAGTTTCACAGGAGAGCAAGAGGGTAGAGGGGAAATGGAAAAGGTTGAGATTTCTCACTAAAAGTACTGGCAAAATAAAAAAGGTTGAATAGAGATGCTATGATCAATTCCCATCCCCTTTGTTTCCTCAGAAAAACAACAACTTCAATGTTAGATTTTCAGACATAAAACTCTCCACTCTTTTGTGCTCAACCTGGAGAAGAGAGAAAAAAGATCTTAAAGTTCAGCTTACACTTTAGAACTATACTCTCTCTGATTTCTCAACTAGCAATAGAAAACTCTGCAATTGAAACATTTAACCATTATATGGATTGTGCACAAGCCACAGAAAGATCCAGGCCTGTCTTCTATAAATCTCCTGGCTTTGCAAGTCCCCTTAGGAGAGATTGTAGTTGGTCAGGAAACTTGGCAAAAGCTTGCCATACACACAGGGGTTTGTGTCAGAGAAAACAAAACTTTTTTTGAGTCACTTTTACTCCTTTGGACTTATTACTTCTGTGAGTACAAGAGGACCCTCTGCATCCATTTCTTTAGGATCTTTGATTGCAAGGCACTGGAGTAGATTCTAATTATCTAATGGTCTGTTCAACTCCTGACCTCTTTGCCAAGACTACTGTCAAGGGGCCGGTCAATGCCAGGCATGACTCTGATCCAGATGTCCACTGGCAATAGACTGAGACTGCCTCATTCCAAAGGCCAAGCAGTTATTAGAGAATGCTTTACAAGCAGTAGTGGAGCTGGATGAAAACCAGTGCTGTAGAAGTGACCTTGCACTTACATGATGCAATACCAAGGGTCTGGAGAGAACACATGCCTCCAGTTACAAGCAAGCACAACAATAATTCTAGGAAGATTAAGGTGGTGAATTAAAGACCTACTCAGATGTCTTTTGAGAGCACTGGTTAGTAGCCCCAGTCCAAATGGGCACAAAGAAGAAGCAGCCATGAATCTGAAATAAACAGTCCTAGGAATTGCTCCAAAACAACAGCACTGAAAACAGGAAAAGTAGAGCAAATGTAATGGTAGGATTTGTTTCCATACAGGCTAAAATACCAAAGTTCATGTCTGCATATAAAAGCACCACACATCAAAAAACAGCTCCATTCCTACTGGCAAAGGTAAGGGAGTATGGTATTTTGCAGGCATAGACTGCATAGAGAATGATTGACACCTCCCAATCTTCCCTGTGATCCCAAATAAAATTGGTTCATTTGCCACCTGCTGCAGCCCAAACACAAAAGACAGTTGCAAGAACTCAAAAGAGAGACACGGGTTAAGTAATTGCCACAAGTCTGCCCACGAGTCTGCTTGGGCAACTGTCTAATTACCTCTCTTAACATCTCCCTCTCCACCTACTTGTCAGCATCTCATCCACAGAACTGCTTATGGGCTGTGGAGTTCTTTTCCTTGTGTCTTTGGCATAACCAGCTTTGTTGGGAGATACTCAGTTTGTTGAATCTACTATGTTTTGCAGGAATTGACTGTCTTGAGGAAACATTTGCTACAGAAGGCTCCCCAAATTGCCCAAATTGGGCAGCACAAAAGCCTGCATGTAGAAGGACACCTACATTGGATATAAGGGATTTGGGCTTGAGTTCCCAGTCTACTTTTCTGGACCTGAAACTTGACTTTAACTCCTCCTCAGCATAGCTAAATACCTTGAATGGTGTCATTTCTCCTTCTGAGAACAGTCTCTCCTGTTGGAATTTTTTCATTCTGTGTGAATTAGTAAGTGCTTCTTTGGCAAAGGCTGAGTCCTACAGCTGCTACAGTCCTACAGCTGCACTAGCCTGTGGAAAAGTCCAGCGCAGATTTGCTGCAGTAAATATTTGAAGTATCCCACATAAGAATCCTGACCAGCTCGATACTGTCTATCCTAAAAGCCAAATATTTTTCTCTTCCTCTGACAAAGCTTTACAGAGTGCTGATTTAACCACACATGGAACAGAAAAAAATATGACTCACAAAATAAGTCATTGGATTTGAGAACATGAAACATACCTGAGAAAAAGACTTTGTCCACAGAGACACTGGCAGGCTTTGCTCTGTGCCACAGACACATCGCTTTCCTTGCCACCTGCAAAGGTTCATTAGCAAACAACAAGAAAAGCTGCAAATTCTTCCAGCCAAATTAAGATAAAAGAAGAGGGCCAATGGAAGTAGAATGATCTGAGAGAGGCTTAAACATTAATGCTATTAAATCAGTGGTAGTGCCATTACAGAGAATGAAGGCAAGGGTAAAGGGCACACAGCTGTTGCAAGGGTCACTGACCCTGGCCACCACCACTGCGGAAACGCAGGGGTACTGCCAGGAACTCAGCATCAGTATTTACAGTAGGATTGGCTGTTACCTGAGCTCAGCAAACCCAACTCCACAGGAAGCACAAAACAGGAGGGGAGGACACGTGCCCATATCCATTAGGAGAAAGAAACATGATGGGGTTGCACTTCTTTCATGAGACGGACACATAAGTCTCTGGGTTTTCAAAACTGCAGCTTTGGCTGCAAACAATTTTTCTTATTCTCCTGAAACCTTCCAATAAAAAAAATATATTAGAAAGACCTCCTATCAGCCTCCTCATACAGTTCTTTTTGCTTCCTCTATCTCATATCTTCATGTGCCTGTTCCCATCTTTGCGTATTAATTTTTGTCCAGGGCCTCTGAGTATTTCCAGTATTGCCCCTCCCATGGATCTGCAGACTCATAAAAGCAAAGAAAGGGGACACAGCAGACCATTTTCTTACTTGGACCTACTGAGACTTCCTTAGCACCCTTTTAGTTTTTCACAGCTCCCCACATTAACTCCTACCAGTAGAGAAAACAAGAAATAACCTACCTAAACTCTAGGTTGAGGAAGAGCGAAATAGAGCAGTATGGACCAAAGTCTTCAGATCAGTCAGGAGCTCTAGGTGTAGGTGAGGGGAGCAGAAAACAAGATTTGAACACAGCAGGCTGCCTGACTTAGCAAGACAACTGAAGGCAGCAGGTTGGAAATGTAGCCTAAACTGTTAGCAACAGAAGGCTTTTTCTCGTGACTGGAAACACACTCGTGGCTTGGGAGCACAAGATGGAAGAATGATGGATTTTTGTAAATTATATACAGATATAGAGTGTGTGTATATGTACATAATATATATACACATATATATATATATATATGTGTGTGTATGTACATCATATATATACATATATACATTATACATCACCTGGTCATGTGGTTTGTTCTCTTTGGATATGGGCACAGTGAAACACTGCAGGGCTGCCTATGACCTCATATGATGCAAAGACAAAGATGATGCTTAACCAACAGGAAACTTTAGCACTGTGTTCATTTCATGGATTCATACTTAAAGGAGTGAAGACCACATGGATGCCCTCCTGTATATTTCAGACCACAAAATTACACTTTGATCTGAACGATAATGAGTTTAAATGAATTTTCATTAAGGCACTGGAGAGATGCTGAGAATATGCAAAATAAAAAGCATCCTTTTAAGTCTTTACAATATTTGTTCATTCTTCTATTGAAAGAAATGTACCTTATTTTAATATAAATTTCTCTAGCAATTTTAATAGGAACTGTTCTAGGTTCCATATGTTCATTCCTGTTGTCCTGAAAGGGTCCTCTGATCATGGGGGAGTAAAAGTGCACCTGGCATTTTTTCTCCATTAAGGTATTTCTGCACTACCATTCTCAATGTTTTTGAAACTAACTGAGATGTATTTTCTCATTCCAAAACATCTTGGTTCCTTTGCTTCGACCTCTTCAGTTTTTCTACTTTCCTTTAAGAACTACAAACTAGAAGTATATGCAACATTCTGCTAACAGTCTGTCAGTGCCATATACATAGGTTACAGGTCCCTCCCACTTCCTGATCGTGTGGTCAACTCAAAGGAATGAAATAGCTTTTTTTTTTTTAATATAAAGCTACAGAATGAAGGACTGAAAGATACTTGCTCCCAAGTGTATTACTTTGAACATGACTGCTAATACACATTTTGGTAGAATTCACTTTCCTTGTGATGCTAATCACTTTATATTATAGTTTTTCTCAATTATCACCCTATCTTATGACATTGCAAAACTTAACACTCAGCTGTGGTTGATAGTTACTTCTAAATCATGGACAAACCTGTTGAATAGCACTGAACTTGATATCAGTTCTTGCCAAATCCCCTGGACACTCTCTCATTCAGTGATACTTCCCACAAATGATGCCTTTGAGCTCTCTTCACTAACCAGTTCCTAATCCATTTAACAGGCACTTTACTGATATCATGTAATACTAAAATTTTAGGCAGACTATCACACAGTACTAAGTAAAATGCTTTATGAAAGTATAAGTACCTCACATCTATACAATTGCCTTTAACAATCCATTCTTTGAGATTACATTATTGAGATCAAGTTTGTTTGACAAGACCTAGTTTCCATAAAACTATGTCGACTGGCATTAATTATATCCCTATTCTTTAGCAACTGACTTCCATATCAGATTTCCCATTACTCCCTAGTTCTTTTTTGACTTCTGGCATACAAAGGCAGGGCATGATGCAGTCACAGCATGGCTGGGAATGGGAGAGGTGCAAGAGAAGAGATATGTGGTGATACTGTCTTTCCCAAAGGCACCACCAAACAGTACTAATAGGAAATTGCAGCCTCCCTTGATGTCTTCCATTCCATATCCAGGGTGAGTCTTCTCCCGGTGATCTTACAGTCCTTGAAATAGTAAAGAAACACCCAAATGGAACAAAAGCTAGTATCAGTAATCCAGAGATTTCCTAAGACCCATGATTTGCTTATTTAAAAGGATTTTCTCATTTTGAACATTGTTTAACACTCAGTTGTGGTAACTAATGAACCAGAAGCACCAATGGATCCTCACATGGCTCACAAACATGCTGTTTTTTTCAGACATAGGACAAAAGTATTTTCTGCATGTGTCAGGTTCTGCAGAGGTTAAATAAACACACAAAACTCAGCAGGACTTTGTCTAGCATGTACAGCTTTGGAAGCCTCCTCCCACCATGAGTTAGATTATGTGATCTTCTACAAACAGAAAAGGCTGCCCATAGGAGATTTAATAGGTTTGCATTAAAAAAATAAAGGCAAAAATCACAGAGACGGAGAATTGAAAAGGGATTTAAGCTCTGAAGCTTTATAAAACCTTTAAAGTTTTAAGCCAGCAAATCGGAGCTAATAAATGACCTTGCAACAATCCTGTAACCTAGTTCTATGCCCTGGGGCTCCCATCAGTCAGTCAGGACTTTAAACTCTGGACCAGCTAGTAGGACAGTAGGACATTTAAAAACTTAGCTAAGTACTTTGGGATGCTCTGAGAAAGATACTACAGGATTGCAGGATATCAGGGGTCATGCACCAGACAGCAAAAGAGTTTTCTGCGAGATTTATCCTCTGAATAGAAACCTATACTCTGGACTTCAATCTCTCAGCATGTTCCTCAGTTTCCTGAGGGGGCCTCAAAACTATACAGAATGTCATCAGGTAGCTCCTGTAGGAAGCTTGAAGCCCCAAACTGCCCTTCCCACTCCTCACTGCTGTAGTCTCTGCAGCTTTTGGCATTTACATCAAGAGATGAAATAATTCTATTACTCTGCTGCATCTGAATACTCAGCATTTCCATGACCATCTGTTACTACATGGCAATACAGCAAGGATTTGGGAACAATACCTTCCATTGAGACAGAAAGCAAAACAGACAGAGGGCAGTGCTGCTTGGGCACGTTACAGGAAGCCACCCACAACCTTGCTTGAGCTATCAACCTCTATGCAAGCAAGTACGAGTATGCACTCTTCAACACCACAACTTCTAAGCTGCTTTCTCACCAAAACGCCATCTATTTTTTACACTCTCCACTAGTGTCCAGGGATGTTTTTTTCCCCAGGTGCTCCCACACTCCCTCATGATCCACAGAGCAACTTAGATCTGAGAAGCCAAAGAATACAGTGGACTAAAGGCAGCTCTGAGCTCAGCTTGTTCGCCAGTACCAGCAGGAACATTGATGTTCTGAGCTGCACCATCTGGGCAATGGCACTGGAGACAGAGCTTGTGGGCTTGTGACTTGTGGAGCCTGAGCACCAACATTTTTTCATGCAATAGAAAGACTTTTATCAATACATTTTATGTTAGCTTGTCTTCTATTCAACCTCCCTCAGATGCAAAGGTCTGATCAGTTCCCTACCACAGTTACACATAGGACCAAACTGAAATCAAGGATTCCCTTGCCACCTTGCCCTACAAGACCATCCACCAGCACCTCCTCGTGCCTTGCCACCATGCTAGCTGCTGTACACTAAACTGATGGCAACAGGCATGATGGCTAGAGCTTCCCTACATCTCTGTTTAGCAAAACGATGGCATTTAATGGAGGGAAACCATAAGGCAGTGATTTTCAAAGACGTCCACTGTACTTTCCAGTGTGCACTAGTCCCCAAAGTAGCCAACATTCATATGCTCTATCACATTCGGACCTCTTGCAGAATCAGGCTCTCCCAAATGTTGTCCCATAGAGCCAAAGGAGTAACGTGGGCCAGACTCATACCACATATATTTCTAG
This sequence comes from Vidua macroura, assembly GCF_024509145.1. Taxonomy (NCBI): domain Eukaryota; kingdom Metazoa; phylum Chordata; class Aves; order Passeriformes; family Viduidae; genus Vidua; species Vidua macroura. Next base: position 22,323,197 of record NC_071576.1, on the reverse strand, counting down.
GAGTCTGTACCATAATCAACATGAAATGGTTGCACAGTTGTTTCACCCCCTTGGGATCCTGGACTGGCCTTCACTAAGTGTCTGCCAATCTCAGACGAAAAGGAAGATTGTTTAAAGACATTGCTTTGAAAAGCTCTTCCAGATTTCTGAGTAATTTTTAAATGTGGCATCGAAACACGATGAAGAAGAGATTGGCAGGACGTGGTTGGTACCCTGAGAGGTGGTGGTGGCTGAAGGCAGCACCCGAGTACTGTGTGGGGCGACGTGACAAACCTCCCAGGGAAGACGTGCTATCCTATTCGGCTTTCCTCTGCCCAGCCGCCGGGTAACAGATGCAGGGCTGCAGCCGGAGCTCGCAGCATTCCCTTACCCCGGGCTCGACAGCTGTGACGCCGCAGGGGCAGAGCAGGGCAGCCGCGGCACCGCCGCGCCTGGCAGCAGTGAAAGCCCTGCGGCGGGGCCATCAGCGGCTCCCGCTGTCCCCTCCTCCTCTAGCGCTGCCCCCAGGCCGCCCCTCGGCCGGGAGAGCGGGGCTCCAGCGAGGGCACGGGCAGCCCCGGCCCTGCCCCCAGGCCGCCCCTCGGCCGGGAGAGCGGGGCTCCAGCGAGGGCACGGGCAGCCCCGGCCCTGCCCCCAGGCCGCCCCTCGGCCGGGAGAGCGGGGCTCCAGCGAGGGCACGAGCAGCCCCGGCCCTGCCCGCGGCTCTCCGCGGCCCCGCCGAGCCAAGCGCGGTGCTCTGGCGCCGCCCGGTGGGCAGAGGCCGAGCGGCAGGAGCAGCCCCGGGCGGCCCGCGGGAGCTGCCCCTCGCTCCGAGCAGCCCTGGAGCGGGGCTCTGCTCCTTCCCGCTTCTCCTCGGCAGCGGAGGCGCACGGCTCCAACTTTGGCGTGCTTCTAAGCAGCGTGAAAAACGCAGTAAAAGGGTTTGTTGCTTAGGATAAAAAGGCTTCAACAACTCTATTAGGAAGGATGGCGAAAGCTCCCTGTTTTCGACCTCTCCAAAGAGCCCTCCCGTAGGAAACGTAGCAAAGGATGAAGGCTTTTTTTCTGGGAGTAGAGAGAGAGGGGAGAACACGTTTGTGGGTTTTTTTTTTTGTTGTTATTGTTTTTTTGTGAATGGGAGACACTTATTCATCATAAAAATAGCAAGAGTCACCATCCTGATTTCCTTCAAACCACGCTTTAAACACATCTACTGGAAAAACTTAAGGGAAAGCAGTACATAGTCATAAATTTTGCTGACTGAATAGCGGACTGAAAAGAGCTCCAGGCATTAAATGAGAGAATTCAAAGGGAGCTGTAGGGAAAAAAAAATAAACCAATGTTACATACTCTCAGGGGGTAGTCAGCCTGACAGCAGGAAGGCTCCCTGGACAAAAGTGGAACCCAGAAGGAAGGAAGAGGAGGTTCACACTACAATGCAGGTACCCCACGTACAGGAGTACAGACATTCCAGTGTGAAACAGAGGGACAGCCATTCATCTCCTGGGATTACTCCACAATACTCACAGCTGGGTCCTGCTGTCAACTGTTTGCCAGCAGAAAATTACAAAGAGAGAGAAAATAAAATTAAATTCAGCTAGCAGTATTATGACAATGCAAGAGGATGGCCATACAGGTGACAAAAAGCAAAGAATGATGCAGGGTGCATTTTAAGAAAACCTGAACATGGCCTCTCTGAATGAACAAGATTAATCTTAGAATAGCTGAAGAGACACTGGAGTGGTCAGTCTAGGGCTGGTTTTACAAGTCAGGATTTGTACCATTTAGTACCTGAATACCTTCACCCTAATTCTAATCTAATTTTTGACCAAACCAAGACTTTCAGTGTGTAACGGGCTTCCTTAATCTATTCTCATGCTCCACAATGAAGAGGGAAAAAAACCCCACAAACTTAGAATTAGCTTAGAAAAAAGTACACTCACCTCTAGGCAGAAAGAATATAATGAAATTATGAATACCTATCTTCCAGCAGTAGTGGGAGGGAGATTACATTTTTACTGTTTACAGGATAATATGTATGCATGTAACCTACTCAGTACCTGCTCCTTTTTCAGCCACTGCTGCTGTCACTGAACATGCAGGAAACATTACAAATATAGGTAATTTAAACTTCTGTTGGACTGTAAACCAAAGCAGCTGAAGTGCAGAAGCATATTCCCTTTTGGGTTTTTCTTAAATAACCTGATGAAAAATCAGCTTGAAAAGAGCAAGTAGTACAGGTTCTCAGTTGGCACTTTAAACCAAACCACTAAGTTCACATAACCCACTGTCCAAACTTCTAGATTCATGGCTTGTTAAAAGATAAGGAATCTTATTTTGACAACAGGAGCCTTTTTTCTTAGTACAGGGAAATGTTTTAGTTTATTCAAGTAGTTCAATTCAAATACTTGTTCACTGAAAGCTGAAAAATCAACTGGGAGTTGAAAAGCCAGGAAAGTTTCTTTTTCTTTTACAAAATATTAAGAGTGAGAGTGGAAATTAAGCTAGTTTAAAATACCAAAAGACATGAACAAACAGAAACAACCTGTTCAATTCCCTAAGTGTAGATGGATTCTTAATACTCAGTTTTCAGTAAAAAATATTTTCTTAAGCTTAAAGTAAAACTACCCCCAACAGTCTGGATAGGTAACCAAAAAAAAAAAAAAAAATTAAAGCTATTTAAATTACATCATGACACAAATTAATCTTCTGATAAAAATGAACCTATGATTTTTTTAGCATAATAAAATGCAAAAATTAGAATCCTAAATGGGTACACATTAAATTACACTATTGCTTCACTCAGACTGGTATAGATATAATCTATCCTCTTGGTCAGGGGAACTATCATACAGAGTACACCAGAGTGTATGTATTTGCAAATAAATAAAAACATAAATAAAATTTTAAAAGGCAATGAACACCAAAATAAAATCAGTATTTCCATGGAAATTCAAAATGTAAAATTTTGATTAACATTAAAATAGATTTAACAAGATTAAAATAGATTTAAGATCATATTTCCTGTTCCTCAGTTTAAGTCTTCAATCTTACTGAATACTGAATCCATATAACCTTGCAAACTCCTGGACTGGAAATAAAATTGGACTAAGAAATTAGATTTTAGCTAAATCTGTTAATCCAAAGAACAAAAGAATTAATCTGCTGGATTACATTAATCTTCTTGGAATTACATGTTGCTCAACAGTGAGAAAATTCTTGATTTGCAATGGATTTTTAAACTTCTACTCAGGAAAACAGAAGTCAATTAAGAAGAACAAATACAGAGACCATTTCCTTTCTTTACTCCAGGCAACTGAGAAATCTTACTAAGTACTAACATTCTTCCTGATCCCTGGCACACTGGAAAGACAAGAAAAAAGGGGTTTGCCTATGCATGTAAACACACTGGAAATTAAACTTTTGCTACCTGACAGGCTGATCTCCCAGATTGCTACACCTAAAAAGGAGCCATTGAAATCACTTAGATGCATCTTTCAGGTAGCTGGCAGTTAAAATGAAATCACAGTATCCCTAAACATTAAATATGCCATCACATAACTCAAAAATACATCAATTTTATTAAACAGAGTAAAAAAACACGAAGAACTGCATTTTTCAAATCATACTGAAAAATTATATATTATACATGTCTAAGACTAAAACAGTTTATAGAGAGAAAATTCCAGCTTCCAGAAATGTCTTGATTCTGTATCTTAAACTGTCAAGTTTTAGTTGTCAACAGGTTGAATGATTTAGTATTTTAGATCAAAAAAAAGTGTTCTAATGAAAAGTTTAGTACCTCATTTACAGCCAGCTGGAAATGGTTATTTTTGTATCCAAACTGTTATCTGTTAGAATAAATAATTTTCATTCCTCCATAGACTTCAAGAACAGTGAAAACACTTCCCAGTAAACATCCGCCCAAACAATGGCAGGGGACTCCGAGAATCAATTCAAGCAGTGGGTATCTAAGCATTGAGAGGTGAGTTTTCTCTGGAGACATCAATCTTACTAGTTTACTTTTCTTCCCTAGTGTCTCCCTTGGCCTTATGGTGTCTCCAGCAGAGCGTGGCCCACCCTGGGTTTCATCCCAGCTGAAGCAAGGGTTATGCATCAGCTAAGAAAATCAGGCAACTCCTTCAGAGCTTAGCAGATTAAGGAACTAACTCCTAGGCTTTGTGGTGCATGCTCTTTTTTTTTTTTTTTTTCTTATTGATAGGGATAGCAGATCAAAACAGTTTGAAGATGAGTGCTCTGTAAAAACACTCAGAATTCCTCACTGGAGCCATTCACTTTTACTGCAGACCCTAGATTCTTCACCTAGAGATCCCATTGTCCATATTATCTATGTGCAAGCACTAGCTGATGCTTAAATAACATCTAAATATATTTAGGCTGTGCTACTTTATTAGCAGTTACATTGATTGTTGGGAACTCTTTCCTGTCTTTTGTGTAGACTGATCTCACATTGTTAGTCTTTAAGAAGTCTTTGTCTTTGATGCTTTGTCCTTGTGACTTGAAAAAGATGTAGTGATACCCTCAGCTAATAGCATCCTTCTAATTTACTGAAGAATCTACTGTTCCCTTCCCTTATAACTTCCTTACAGTATAAGTAGGTATATTTCCCTCCCACTCTTTACCTCAATTCTATTTGTTCACAAGCCTCATCTTTTCACTACATGTTTCAGAATTTCTTTCTTCACTTTTGGCTTGAAATATGTGTGAGCAAATTTCTGTTGGACATTTTATGTTCCTTTGTACCCTCTTCTCTGGGGCTCACTGATCCCTCCAGTCTTAATTTGACAGGTCTGTAGGATTCTGTTGACTCATTTACAGATAACTTAGTACTTCTACTACTTAGTACTAGTACTTAGTACAGATAACTAAGTACTTAGTACTTAGGCACTGTGTCAGCACTACATTTTTCAGTCCACATATTTTTATTTCTGTAAACTTGTTCCAATGTACTGATGACAGGAACAGGATCAGTCAAGGAAATGAGCCACAGACAGTTTAAGAACAGTAGGGTTTATCCTGTTGCACGAGCTAGAAGAGGTGCATCTACCCAAGATGAATTTGTTGGTTATGATGAGTTGGAAGCTCAAGAACTGATTTTGCACGACATAGTTAAATTTGTATCAATCTTCATCTGTGGTCAGGTCTACTAACATTTTATGGCTTGCCTTTTGTGTGTGCTTTTCTGATTGATGTGCATTTTCTGTTTCCCAGAAAGAGCAGATACTCTCTTGGGGTAGTTGTTCTGGTTATAATCCATTTTGGACACCTGCCAGCTGCTGTATTGGAGGAAATTTCTTTCTGAGGGTTCAAGCAAGTGAACAGAACATGTCTGAGAACAAGAAATCTTTTTTTGTTTCTTATTGCAATGCAGGAATCATTGAAGATAGGGCAGTCATTGTAAACAGCCAGACAGATATTCTGGCAATAATCTTGGGCTATCATGGTCTTCCCTTAGGTTCTGGGAGGAGAACAGAAAGCACAGCCAGCCAATTATTTCACTGTCCATACATTCCCCTCTGAAACCAAATCAATAATTACAGATTGATTAAATGAATTTGCAAACTCCCTATATCTGAATTCAGCTTGGGACATGACAGTATCCTCAGATGGCAACATCCCATGGAGAAAAATAAAAATCAATGGATATGACCCTTCTGGCCTCTATTGAGGATACTGCCTCACTGCATTCTGCATTTTAAATTTCATTTTGCAACAAAGTTAATTTTTTTATGGCATTCCTTCTGAAACTATAGGAAATTATGGAACTGCTTTGCTTATGCTCCCTTAACTACCATGGTCTAAATAATTTCCCACAGTCAGGCCCTAATAATCACCCAAGGTTTTTACACAACTGGGCATTATAATCTCCATTGATAATTCCATATATTTTACAGAACTGGAAGAATCTTCAAGTATTTCAAATACTTTGTGACAAGTCATCATTTTCTCCTAAAAATCAACACAGTTACTTATAAACTATAACAGCTTTAGGGTAAGGGTCAATCTGTTTTGTGATTTTGTAGTGACTGGACCCATATAGTCATGGCTCATCTCTACCTCCTCTGCCTGAGTAAGTAAATCAAAAGAATAACTAACACACAGGCATTTCCACCTCACTGGATGTGTACAACCCAGCTAGCTTACTGTTCTAAAAACAAGCAGGAAGCACAGCTTTAACTATTGTTTAAAACACAGGTTGATAGGAATGGCAGAAAAACAAAAGCTCCACAGATCCATTTCAAAACTCCTAGTATCCTCCACATCCTGCCATGAAAGACTCACCATGAGTTCCCTGTCTGCCTCCTGCCTGCTCGACACCAACTCTCCTTGGAAGACAAAGTACTATAACATAAAGGGGTTTCCCATACATCCTGACTTCTAGTCTAATAAGGCACAGATACTGCTGAGCCTTGGGAATGGGCCCCCCCATGGCAGCTGGTGAGATGTGGTACACCTCAGCTGTACAATAGCCATCTACAGCCGTGCTAAGCAAAGTTGTAGCTGCAGCAACACTGCTAGGGAAGTAAAATGGCTTCATATGACTCCATATCTACCCTTAGGTCTCTCCTCAGTGAGGAGAAAACTGCCTGAAATACCCATTACATACTTTGGAGTTAGAAATATACCATGATGATAATTTCTACATTTCCTTGCCCAGATTTTTCTTTTTATTTTCAAAGAGGAAACAGAAAAGCGTGGAAAGTGCATCCCTTTCTGAAATGTTCTCTTATATATTGATAGGTACATAACAGTGTATTCCCCACTGGTTTGAAAACACTAGACTACCTTCCTTACTGAGAGAATATTAGCTGGTTCCTGCTTTACAAGGTTGCTAGTTTACAAGAATCCATGAGAATGTGACCTGCACATCAGAGAGCAGGTACCAGTTTCTGTGGGTTCTTTGACGTGGGAAGGAGGATGTCCAGCAGCTCACTTCCTGTGGAAGCTGGCTTAGAAGATGAAATAATGTAGAGCATTGTGGAAGAGACAGATTTCCTTTTTTTTAGGTAATTAGCATCAGCTTCATCAAAAGCATGTGCTTAGATTCCAGTGACTTCTCAACAAACACTGGGAGTCACCTCTACATGAAGTGAATAGGCAAATTTTAGCACAGAATCAGGAAGGAAGTAAGGCAGAGACTTTGTCAAAAACCCCCATCCCTCCATTGCTATAGATGGTATTTCTTCTACACAGGGCACAGATAAAATGTCTGTGTACTGTGGGTATGCATGGGGTTATCATCATCTGTTCCTGCAGCATGTACATTAATAATATCTTAGGTGTCTTTCAAAGCTGCATGCTTGTGTCCTCCACCTGTGTTTAATTTCACAGGGGAAATGGCACATTCTGAACAATGAATGATACCTTAAATAATAACAGTTTTCAACTCAAAAATAGTGTAAGTCTCCCCTCTGTTTGGGATTCAGTATAATTTCCATTGCCCTGTCTACAGAGGTCACCTCCTTGTTATCAGTTCTGGCTAATTAAAAGATTATGAGATCAGGAAAGTCACCCTGAGGAATCAGTTATTACTAGTACTAACAACAGCTGGCAAAGTAGTAGAGACATGTGACTAAATGTCCTAAACCCCTTCCCTTTACACAGCTTTCAAGTTTATCAGAAACTGCCAGGATTGGCTTACATTCTGTGGCCTATGGAAATCATTTCCACTCTCCTGGTGAATTTGCTGCTAATGATGTTTCATCAAGAACTACTTCCCAGATGACTGGTGTATGCTAGACCATATTCCCAGTAGCAATGTGTGCTGCAAGCTCATGTTTCCAGTAGAGCACTAAAAATTCATAATCTCAGTTAAACCATCAGATGTACACACACATGCACAATGAAGGCCACTTCTAGCTAAATGCTAGGTCACTAGAACTAGGTAGCACATTTTTTTTCTTTGCTATTTCAAGGGAGCACTAGCTACTTTACCTTTAGGCTTCATGGCTTCAGTGCCATGATGGCAATGCTGTCTGTTGTTCTTAGGGCCATAAGAGTCTTCACAGGCCTCTGACTGTTGCATCCTTTAGGTTGAAGAGGTCCTGGTGTGCTGATGTTATTGTTCCCTGCTATTGAACTGCGTCTCCCCTATCTAGCCTTGCAATTGTTTCATTGATGGTTCACAGTAGGAACCAATAGCCAGAGTTCAGAAATAAACTAAGAGCTAGGACTCCTGGGGCAAAATCAGTTTATTTGGAGCAAATGAGTACCATGTGCACTGCAGCTTGTTTAATCATCTGAGGAGCTGAGCCTCATCTTTTTCCTAACCAACTTCCCTCTCTGCATTTCTCAGTCTGTTGAACAGTCCCTGTTCAACATTCTGTGATTTTGTGAGTTTATTCCATGCAAAACAGCAGTCCCTGTGTTAAAGGCTTCTCACAGCATTAACCTTTCTTGAAAGTGCTTTGAGAGCCATGGATAATAAGTATTATGAATTTCAAAACACATTAAGTGTCTTGGAATCATTTCCACATGACTTAGTTCATAGTGGACCTTCTCTCAGACACTCACTGTAAAACTCTCTTAGTCACAGCCTATCTCAACTCATTTCTAACATGAAACAATCTGTAATGTTTCATGTTTCCCCCATCCTCACTCACAATTACAGAAACTTTCTAGCAGTGATATACATGGCAAAATAAAGCAGTTTTCCCAGCTGCATTATGAGTGATAAATTCTAATGCTCTCAGTAGCTGTGAAGAGATTTCTGAAAACCACTTTTCACACTCCAGACAATGACTACTTTATACCAAGAAACCTGCTGGAGGCTGAAGTTTGTCAGCCTGACATGGGAGAAGTTCTAAGTGCTCCAAATGGAATTCTTTATAACACAGCAGAGCTTAGCCTGCCCAGCCATCTTCTGAGAGACCTGAAACAGGGCTGTGTCTTAAAACCTCCTGGCAAATTCTTGAAATCAGCATCCTCCTGGGAGACATGAGATACAGTTTGAAGACCTACACAAAGCAATTTTGACAGTTTGCATACAGGATGCGCTCTGAACACAAAATTATGGTTTTTTTGAAGAAGATCAAGGAAGTGCCTGAAGAGTCCTAACTTGTAATCCAGCAATATCCAAGATCCAATATGACATTGCATGATTATTTGAAGTATGGACATTATAGGAAGTGGAATTTTATGCTCAGCCAAGAAAGGCTGAGCTCACAGCAATGGGAAGAAGATTAAAAAGGATGCAAAAAGTAATGCAGGCACAGCAGAAATTGCCAGTGACATAATGCAGGGAACCTACCTTGAAACAATAGCAATAACAATGGAGCATTGTTATTGTGAGAGGCCCCAGAATGTTTCCTTCTGAGGAGTTTATCAAAAAGAAGATGTTTTCATAGCAATAGAAAAATAATGAACAGTCTGGAGCAGGTAAGTATGCTCTATACTCTTATAAAGTGAAGACAGGCTTCCACTGGAATTTTAATCATCATCATCATCATCATCATCATCATCATCATCATCATCATCATTAGAGTTTATAAATCCAAAGATAACTAAATACTCTCCCTCCATTTTGATACAAACAATCAGAAACAGTTTAGCACAATTATTTCTGTCACTATCCATGGTTGATTTTATTGTGCTCAATTTAAAGGTCTTTGAAACATCCAGATCTAAAGATGGCCAGATTGTTCATCTTCCCCTAAGAGGACTGGCTGACAGGTTTCTTGGCAAAAAGACTGGCAGTCTTCTATAATAAAGACTTTTTGTCTGGATCCCTAATTTAATAGCTGCAGCCACTGGATCAAAATAATTTTATTCTAGTAAAAACGGTCAAGCTGATAACTCTGGTGACTGAGGGGTCTCATTTATTCATAGAGCAATTAAATTATAGAAGGCTCTGGGCAGATTCCTCAAAACTATGCCTTTTAGTTGTTACTCAAATAAAATCTCTGTTCTGAGGCATCTCTGCTGCGGTGAGGGTGGCAGTTAGCACAAATCCTGGACTGCAGATGTGCAGTGGGAAACATCTGTCTCAGCAGGAAAGAATGACATCCAGACACTTTGCAAAAGCCAAAGAACAGGCAACAGATGGCAGCAATTTTCATTCACTAGTGACTGGCTTGGACTCCTTTCTGGTTAACAAGTGTGAATGGCTTAATTATCTGTCCAGCTCTCTCAGGCCTCTATATCTATCTAAAGCTGAGAAAACTGCACACTTGGTGACAGTTGTTTTTTAAATTACCTAATAAAAACAAAGCTAGTAACAACACTCAATTCCCACATGCATAGCTGCTCACAGGCTCTGCCTCCTGTCCAGGGGCCAAAATGGTGACATACATGCTCAATTAAAGGGCCCAGGTTTTTCAGTGGGGTCCTGACTTTCTGCCATGAGTCTGACAGAGGTACAGACAACCAGATGATTCAGCCCGTACCAGAAATGCAGAAAATTCTTTATTCCTCATTTTGTGCACCTATAATTAGCACATCCTATGCCTGGAAACATAGAAAAAAGCATATAAACATATGAGCACTCTGTCTATGAATTGCTAAAACCGTCCCAAATCCACAGAGCAGGATAAAGAAACATTTAGCATTCCTGGCAACTACTTCTCTCCCAGCACATGCTAAACAAAACCCTGCTATCTAACAGGGGGAAAGGATGAATTAACATAACCACCTCTCCATACAGCAATTAGCAAATGAAATCAAAACAAAGGAAGTGTCCTCCATTAATCTTTCTCTGCCAAAGAGTAACTGACTGCCATATAATCCACAGCAATTAGCCCAATAATGGGAGCGCAAGAGATTTATCTTGAAGCAGGAATTAGGGAGGGCACGATTAATGTACTGTACAAGAGTGCAGGCAAAAGCTGGTGATCCCTCAGTGCAGGGTTGTTTGAGGAATTTGAAAACCTTAGTAGCCTGGAACCAGGTTGCAGCACATATACCCCACTATTCCCCCCTAACACTCCCTGAAAAAGTCTGGTTGACGGTCACTGCATATGGGAGGATGAGAGCTCATACACAAAGGTACACAAGCAAACTTTCAAGCCAGAGAAGACTGAAGTTTATATATGACTGTTCCTGAATAGCAGGGGCTTTGCATGTTCATTGCATGAGAAGATTCCAGGATGCCAAGGAGTTTAGGTGACATGGCCCATGAGGATGCAAAGATCCAAAGGAGTACTGAGAGATCTGCCACCGTTAATCACTATGGGCCCCCAGCTCTACACACTGTGGGAGATGAAGCCAAGGAAGTTCCAGAATAGCCACTGCTTGTAGGAACAAAACTTGATAACACAGTGAAATCTCTCACATTCTATTTTCTTTCCTGCTATTTATACTTTTTGAAATCACAATGCTTTGCTGCTTTTCACTTTTAGTTTTCACCTGTTGTTTTTTCTGCCTGTTTAGCTTGATATTTTAGTGGGGATCTAGTTCAAACAAACCTGCAAAGCAACTGGAAATTAAAGAAGATTGAGTAGTACAAAGCTAGAAAAAAAATGTAAAATCCTCTGCTGCAGGATAGGTAGGGGATTGGGTAAGAGAAGTCTTAACACACAAAATACAATTCTTGCCATTAGATGAATATTTCTTAAATTACAAGATGCATTTTCTTTCTTCATTTTCCCTTCTCCAGTTTAACATTAAAAGTGAATAGCAAACTTGGAACAGCTTACAGGGACACTACAAATCTCTTGCTTACATATGCATCAGAAATAGAAAAAAGAAAATGAAGAGGAAAAATTAATTATCTGAATATAATCTTTGTTCTAAGCACCATTATTAGGCATCACAAGCTTAAAGGACTATGCTTATTTTAATGTAGCACAGGAAAAGACATTTAAGGGGATTTACAAAGATTAAGACCTCTGCCATATATATCTGTACCGAAATTTTACTATAAGACAGTAAACAATTTATAGTCTTATGACATTAAGTGTAATAGGACACAAGGTAGTAACTGGATTCAACAAAATTCTTGTTTCAAGGATATTTGCAACACTAAAGAAAACGATATTTTAAACAAGTGAAATAGGAAAAGTACAGACTCTGCATACTACTAAAATCAGTGCTGAAGTGGTGTGCAAATACCTTCTTGTCATCAACTTCAATATAGACTCACTAGACAAACCAACAGAGAATTTGTGTTGGGCAATTGGTCCCATAGCTGTTGCATCTACTGGGGCTTTCAGGTATTTAGTCAACTCAAGAGGAATTCAGAGAGCTCTGTAATGAGATGTATTTTGAAAACATCAGATATAGCCATAGATGAGAGCTTCACTCTACAGGAAGCCTGGTAACAGATTTAGCCCTTCTCCACTTAGAATAAATGGCTTTAGAGTTTTCATCTGCTGCTGTACCACTGCACCCTGTCTCTGCTCCAGAACTGAGTCTGATGTCTTTTCACACAGCAAATATAAGAGAAACAGATACAGAAATTGAGACAGGTTGAACCCACAAGTCATTTCTGAAAAACCCTGGATGGACTCACATTTCTAATCCTATAATTTTGCAGTTGATTTGTTTCAATAGAGAAGAGAATTTGCTTCCAAAATCCAAAGTTTGACCCTTAGTCCCAATGTGTCATACTCCTAATTGGAAAAAATCATGTACCTTTCTGCCAAAGAATACTGCTTGTAAGTGAGAAAAGGATTTATCAGTGTTCTCTAGAGGAGTTACTAAAATATCAGACAAGGGTTAAGAGCAATTTGAAAGACTACTCAGTAACAATGATTCATTTTAACTTTCTTTCCAGTTCCTCTTTAGATTTTATTTCTTCCATTTCTCCTTCCTCTCCTTCCTACACCCTCCCTCTCTTCCTGCTGAGAAAATCTGCAAATCTTTTCTCTGTTATCATGTCCTTTAAGCTTCACAAGGAGGACATGTTCACTCCTGGAATATAATGTATAGATTTCCTGCATGTGCTTAGCATACTCAAAATGGGGGAATGAGGTGGCAAAAGTAAAAAAAAAAAAAAAAAAAAAAAAAGTAAGGAACTAGCTCCAGTGAGATAGTTACAGTTATACACCAACATGAAGCTTCAGCTCTCTTGAAGTAGTCAGAGATTTAATCCTTCTCATTTCCCTGAACCTTCATTAACTTACCCAGCAGGGTCACTTTGCCTTGGTTGTGGCAATCTGAGGTGGTCTCCCACAAAATCAGTTGAGCTGTTTCTCTAGCTCATGTAAAACTATGTTTAGCATTGCTCCCATGGGTCTCTTTCCTTTTTTTTTTTTTTTAACTGTCAATTTATTGTGCTTCATCAGTGTTTTTACAAACAAAACAGAGGATACCATTTCTGGGGTCCTCCTTGCAGCATACCACAGTCGCTTCCCAGGCACTGAAGAGTAATGCATCTGGAACTGTTTGCTATTTTCCAAAAACATCAGCACGTCTTGCCATCTCACACTGACAACCTAGACCTAAATATGCCTGAGATGACAACAGCAGCTGCCTCTTAGTGCTGCCTTCTAGGGAATCCTTAATAGCAGCAACACCAAAAGATTGTGCCAGAGAATTCAGTTCTTAAGCAGACAATTCCCCCTTCTCCCACAGTCTGTCTCCTGTCCATTACAGCTGATACATTCCCATGAGACAGAGATCAGCACAGACCTGCCAACATAGCCCAGCACAAGCTACAGCTGCATCTCCATCTATCCACTTACTGTCTTTCTGATAGCATTTCTATCAAGGGTGAAAAAAGGGTGGCATTCAGCCAGCTTGCCTGCCCCACTGCCTTACAAAATGGAAATGGAGGGCAGAACATCAGAGATGGGCTCATGGCTGCATGGCTAGTCTCCTAGTTGTTTTCCTTTGGTGGACAGATTGCAAAGAAATGATTATTTGTCACCAAGTTTTAGTCACTGGAGTACTAGCAGACTTCTTCCTTGATGCATTCATAGTTCATATTTTTAATATCTTATCACCTACGCATGGAGAAATGCTGGAAGCCATAAGAGCATGACCTGGCAGAATTCAGTCTGGTCTAGACTGAACAAAGCTACAGCCACACAGGGCATTCTCAATCATCCATACTCTTCCCCTAAGCAGGGACACTGTTGTACCTTAATTTGACAGCAAGAAAATAAAGAGTGGTTTAAAATGAAAGCTGTTAGTCAAGGATTTCGTCATAACAGACATATTTGGAAAGAACAAAGTTCTCATTATACTGACTGTTGAGATTCTCCTTTGTGAAACTGTGACAAATCTAATAGTGCATGGGGGGATATTTTTTAATAGAGTCAACAGGCAGATAGATGAGATTTTAGACAGACAGAGACATAAGTGTATAAACTTCAGCCAAACACAAAGAGAGAGAAACTGCCTGGGAAAATGTAACTGAGAGAAGCTCAGCATGGCTTGGTGTTGGGAGCTGAACTTGCAGCTTTGACAAGGCTGACTTTAAGGCGACCTTCAGTGAAGCTCTTTAACAGTGTATGCTGGGCAATCGCTGGTAAATCTTTATTAATTTTAATTGGCGGCACCCATTTATAAGAACCATTAAAAAGGATAAATTGAGCCCATCCAGCGTAATGTCTTTTGTTAATTAGTTTGTCAGCACTGTTTTAATATCCCCTAATGACTTCATATTTCAGGCCTGACATTAAAGGAGACACTGTGAGAAAGGAAATGGTCTTATCACCGTGTACATTTTTTCTTTTTTTGAACAAAAAGTGTCCTTCCAGGCCTGACCAAGGTTAGGTGTCATTTAACTCAGACAGACAGGTACCACAAGACTTGGAAGCGCCCTATCACCCTATCCAAACCTCACCTTGCTACTGAACAACATGCTCTGCTAAGATTTTCTCTTTTTACAGACCCAATACAACAGCAGAAGGAATTAAAGTCATTAGTCACCAAATTCCCATACTCAATAGCTCATCATGGACTTGTCTTTAGTCTCAAAATACAGTCATGTGGGAAAAATACAGGAAAATCCTGGTACACAATTGCAGCCATGCCTCCCTTAAGTAAAACAGGTTAAACTCCATGGAGCTGAAGGTCTTTTGATTCACAAAGACACACACAACACCGATATTCTGATCTGTTTTGGGGACCACAAACTTACAAATGAGAAGTTAATAGAGTAAGAGTATCAACAAAGAATGCTTTGTGTATGGATGTAATTTGTAAAGGAAGACGATGGAGAAATTATTTCTCTGGGGATGATGCTTGGTCTGGAACAAAGGTGAGTGAGCAAATCTGTGATTTTGGTGTCAACAGATCTCCTCTTGTGCTCATCCTGTATTCCTTGTAATAGCACACTCAAACTTTTATCCTGGAAGATGAAGAACTTGAATTCAGTTATGAATGTTGGAAAAGCACTTCTTATGAGTACAATATTTTAGACAATTACATCTCAAATAGGTTATGAAGATTTTAAATTAGCTAATAAAATCAATTTAGAATATTTTACCCTTTTTCTTTATTATGTATACACTGGATAATTTTTATTCAAGGAGGAAGTGTATTCAAGGAAGGGCCAGGAGAAGGATCAGCTGTAGCCATCAGAGAAGATAACACAACCCATCGTTGTCTGAGAACTCCCTTTATGAGGTGAACCTTGTGTACTTAGACACCTTGTTTCTCTCCTCACACATCTGCCACAACGGCTTTGAGCTGATGAACACTGGAATTATTCATCTAGGGAAGCATTTCCTCACTATGAGGTCTGCAGCAAATTTTGTTTCCACTCAGTTTCCTACAGTGACTTGTTCAATCAAGGGGAAGATCCTGAATTAACACTGACTTTTTGTCAGTGAAGGGTTGTCTCGTGAGCTGGATTCCATTAGGTTTTTTCATTTAAGATTACATATGAGGTAAATCCCCCAGTAGTTAACATTACATTACATAACATATGAGTTAACATCCCCCAGTAGTTAATATTACATTTGATGCTTTGGTGCCTAATGTTGGATTAATTCACATTATGGTAAAGTGAATAAGTGAGACACAGCTAATAGAAAAATTAGCTTTTCTTCTGTCTTACACAGCTTTGAAAATCATGAATATTTTCATTAACTGTAAAGTGCTTACATTTATGCTGTAATAGTAAAAGGAAACTTAAATCCTTAGCTAATAAAATAGCATCTTTTTTCTTTTAAATTTTAAATTTACCCATAGATGGCTCTTCATAGGCATCATACTGAGAATTGTAGAGAGACATGTTCCGCTTTGCTAGATCACCTTTCAACAAAACACAAACAAGTAATTACTGTAGCGACTGAATCAGTTAATAGTTTTATTACTGAGCAAAATCCTTGCCTCAAAGTCAATTGATATCTTGCTGTAAGGGTCTGGAGAACTAACAGGTTTTGCTTTTTCCATTAAAATGTAAGGTTAATGATTTTACGAGATTTTTTTTTATGGATATACAGTCACAGCATTTGAATATTAAAAGCTGCTATTTGATCTCCTGAAAGCCATCCTACTGTCATTGCAAGCTTTTGCCATGTTTCATGCAGATTTAAAATTTTCAGAGGACTGCTAAAACTATGCCTTATTGTGAAGCACACAGTAAAAGCATGCCTAGGGTGAAATAGATATTCCCAGCAGTCTGAACACCTCTTTGAATGAACTGCCTTTAGAGGGAATAAAAGTCTTGAGTTTTTTCTCCAACCAGCCTGTCTCTTGTGCACTTGTGTGCTCTACAGAACTCAGCCTTTCATAATCAAAGGTCTGTATAACACTGGCAGCAGAGCTGGTACTTAGTCTCCATTTTGCAGCTCTGACAAATACAAATTTACATAAGAGTCTTTCATTTCTATAAAACATTGTTATTCGTGACAAGCATATTTCCAGTCTTCACCACAGAACAAAACCTTGTATTTTCATTGTTCCAGTACTTCCACCTCTCGTTATACAAAAAATTACGCCTTAATTAGTTTTGCTATTGCTAGCTAGAAAGTGAAAAAAGACAATTTTCATCATCAGATGCATTAACTCAATGACAGATGAAATTCACCTGGGAATTCAAAAAGAAAGAAACTAATATTCCTGTTTCCAGTCACATCTAAGAGCCAGAGAGAAGAGAATGGCATCTACCACCACCAAAACATGTCAAACTAAGGCCTAACCCTTCCAGTTTATTCCCCTATATATTCCAACACTATTTTCATCTATTGATGACGTTCTTTCTTTCATATAAAATTTTCTGTCCTCCAGCATGTCACTGTTAATTCTACTCTTCAAGATTTAGTTATCTAATAAGGAAATGTCCAAATACTAATAAAATGCCTATAAATAAAATTCACTAAAATAAAAATTAAATTAAAAATAATTAAATAGATTGAAATTTAAATATTAATAATTTTTTAAGTTAGTGAATGTGCCTAACACGTTTCACACACTTTAATAAAATTTTAATGCTTTATTGCCAACTTTTAATAAATTATAGTTTTTATCCAAAATCCAGCTCGCCAAATTAAAACAAAACAAAACAAAAATCTGAAAAACCCACAAACCAACCAAAAAAACCCCACCAACCCACCCACATCTTAGTGCCTAAGAAATGTGCCACCCAGAAAAATAACTAAGAGACTAAAGACCAGTCTAGATAAATCTGTATAATAATTTTACAAATGTATATGAACAGAATTAGAGGAAGGCCCCATCCATGACATACAGACCCTGTATGTGTCAGCTGAAGTACCCTGCCTGGTCCTCCAGGCTTGTTCTGATCCCATTACCTGCCACAAATCATTGAGGAACTTAGGCAGATTTATCTGTGTGCCTGGATTACTCAGTGCATATGTTGAAAATGCCAAGTTGAAGCAAGACAAACATCACAACCCATATTTACAAGGACACTTTTTTTTTTTTTTAATAAAGCTGTTGTTAATAATAAAATCAAGCTTTTCATTTCAATAACAGATAACTACATGCAATACATTCCCTTCGGAAAGCTCACAACAGCACATTAACTGGTAGTTCCCAGACTGGAGCAACAGCTGGGAGGCCAACATCAGCCATTCCATCAGAAGCAGAAAATTGTACTGATACTACAAGGGCTACCAGGGGTTCAGAAAGTGTTTCAAGTGGTCCCTTGTCTCAGCTGGTATTGAACCTGTAGTTGCTTTCTGCAGAGAGGAGCCACTACTGCCTCAGTCCCCATGTGAGTTAGGCATCCCACTGTTGATCCTGATGTTTACTGGATGCCTGGTGGCCTTCAACAAATTTGTCTGCCTCGCATGCTAATATACCCATGCTTGTGGATTCAACAGCATTACTGACTCCAGAGCTAATCAGGTTTTGAGAGACTTTCAGACATGACCTCTTATCACATTCTTTTGCCCTCTTTGACTCACTCTCTTCTGGTGTCCCTTTCTACCCCCCATACATAAATACCTGTGGAATCCTTCACACCCACACAGAAGAGACCTTTACAACATTTACACAGGAGATATGACACTTCTGTGAAAAAGCAGAGCTGTTAGGTAGTACTATATGAACTGTACTCCTATGTTCAGTGGCTCAAGAAGTGATGTCAACAGGCCTGTGAAAGTCAGAGTAAAATCAATAAATTTACTTGTTTACAGTGAATATAATTTTTCTTTTAAAAACCCACTAAGAACTATAAAGGTAAAACAAATGTGAAGTTATTCAAGTGGGTTTTTTTTATTTAGCATATTGTTTAAATAATAGATTAAAACCAAGTTCAAAATCACCTGCCTTGATCAATCATCAAGAGATCATAGTCTATTTTTTCATCAGAATCAGCTTTGTAGCTTATACCTCAGCACTGGAAAAAACAATTGCTTGATTTTCTCCCATGGGAAAGAAATATAAAAGGAAACAGAAAAAAATCACATGAATTTATGCAAAATCAGAAATGTCACTGTTTGTGTCATATGCTCCTATGTCCTACAACCATTTAGCCAGCAAGTTGTTAATCCTGCATCATGGTGAGCATCCAGCATCAAAGGAGAGTAGTGCTGTGTTAGCCTGCACTTACTGGTACAGATCTCAAACCGTTGCCCAATACCCTTATCCTCATTTTGCAAAGAGGAAACTGATACACTAAGAAAAGTTGTTTGATGGCAGAATCAGGATACATCTGCTACTGCTTTTTTTCTGGAAAAATACTAATTTTTTTTTCTTTTTTCTTTAGTATGGAGGATTAGAAAGTTGAGGCTGCATATTTCTCAGCTCTTCTTTGACAAGAAACCTATTAATCTTCCCAAATTTCCTTATTTTCTTCAGCATTGCCCTCTCTGTAACTTCTCACTAGCCAATTCCTGGTCACAAGTGGTCAGAACTGATGGAAACCTTAGTACCAGTCATTTCAATGAACAATTCCCTCTTTGGCTTCAGACCTGTCACTTATAATCTCACAATTTTCTCTTAATCCACTGCTTCCCATAATGAAAACAGTCACAACTGTAATGAAAACAGTTTTGAAAATAAAATGGATTTATAATGTAACTCGTAAAGTAATAAAAACCTGCAGAAGTCAATTAATAGGAGTCCCATGGCCACTATTCACTACACCAAAGACTACACCAAACTTTTCTCACAGAAGAGAAAATAAGCAAAATCAGGCAAACCTGAAGATAAATTCCACCTTAGTGAACTGTCTCCCAACATTTGATAGCTCACCCCTGTCCTTTGTTAACTGTTTTTTTTCAAATAAACCAATCCACTGAATAATCCATATGAATAGTCTTCATCTGGAACCTACGTACAATTACTTCCTTGGCTGTAACACATATAATGTTACTTCCATTCTCCAGCCAAAAATAATGCCATTTTGGAATAAATTTCTTGCCAAGAAGCTCCATTTTTGATTTGTGGGACCATTTCTCATTAAACTCAGTATTTCCAATGAGGTCTTTCAATCATCCTGTTCACAACCACAGTTTCATGGAATCATAGAATGGTTTGGGTTCGAAGGGACCTTAAAATCATCTAGTCCACTCTCCCTGCCATGGGCAGAAAATCTTCCACTAGAAAACAGTTTCAAAACCAACAAAAGTACACTGAAAGGGCAAGTGCAGTTCAAGCTTTATATTAGTAATCCAGAGCTACTCTCTGTATTTGCCTGCCTTTATGGAGGGGTGAGGCAACCACAAGCATAGATCAGCATCCATTCAAGCACTTCCAATATCTTTTTCATTGTCTTCTCCATTAGTACCAAGTGTTGTGTACATAGGCAGGCCCTACATAGCCATAGAGAAAGCTGAGACACGTGGTACAAGGGAAGCTGGTTAGAGGTGCTTAAAGCAGTGGTTACTAGAGATGCTCAGGTCAGAGCCTACCCAAGGGTTACCAGGCTGAATTCTGCTTGGTGGGAAACATGGGATTATCCTTGGGAGCAATTGTACTGACTCACAAGACATGTGGAGCCTGGTCTAAGCCCAAGCCTAACCTTGAGTACTGCAAGCACTAGTCTCTAGCTGCTGGCTCCTCTACCCAGCCTGGGTGACAGGAAGAGAGCAAGAAAGCCTACCTGCAGAGCAGCACCTGGTGGCAGCTCGAGCAGCAGCACTGCTTCTGGATTCCTTCTGCCTGAGCACCTCAGGCTGTTGGCAGAGCTCCCAGTACAGCTGCTAGCTGCAGGCTTTCACCGATCAGGTCCATTATGTTCTCTCTCTGTATCTGATAGCCACTAATGCCTGAAGTCACATTGGTCTTAAAAACAAAGACTGCCCAGACTTGCAATATTCAAGCACAGTCCTTTTCCAAAACCAGAATCTCTTAGCATGAGGCTTATCTCAGAGCCAACTTCATTGCATCAGCTTCATGGAAGAAGTACTTTGAAAGGTTTTGACCTTCCTTTTCCATTTGGGGACAAAAGTGTTTCTATCATATCAACCAACACGTAAACAGGAACAGATTCTCACTCCCAAGTTTGAGAACCAGAAATAACAGTTTAAAATGGCAAGCAGCAATCTTTATGACAGTGAAAAATCACTTGGAAAGCATCAAAGTGTGTGGAGACTTTGCACAGTTTGGAAGAGCTGGTTCTTTGAGATCCAGCTGTGGCTCAGTTAGATGGGTCCTCAAAACAGCTCTTGATTCCCCCCACATAAGAGATTAGGATATCAAACAAGTGCTCTCAGAAAGGGCACTAATTCAGTTTCTGCTGTTATTCTGTACAGAGATCTCATGCAAAACTCTCTGGCCTCCAGGTGATACAGTAATATGAGTTCACTCACATGAGCTCACTCATGATCTGACCTGGCAAAAAGGACAATTAAATTGTTGAAAATAAAACTATTTTAAGAGTGGAGGGAAATCCTCACACAACTTTAATATTGTTCACACAGCTTTCTACATGCAACACGTATAACTAAATAATTTATATAACTGAATTCACACTTTCACTGAATCATCTATGCAGTGCATAGCGATCAATTCACTCTTTGTAACAAAATTAACCTGACACTGCTCTCAACAATGCAAAAATAACAAAGCAGGAGTTGTGAATTTCTCTGTTAAGTGAAAATCAAACAAATTCAGCAGAAACACATTGCTACTGTCTACCCAATAAAAATGTTAATATCTTAGAAGAACATGGATTCAATTTCCTATTCATACTTGGCAATTGTTAGCTAACTTTGTGAAATTCCTCAGAAGATCATGAAGCATGGGCTGGATAAATGGGTTGTAAGGAGTTAAAACCTCCTGCACTGTCAAGGGGTTCAAAGGGTTGTGATCAATGGCCCAAAGCCCAGCTGGAGGCCAGTCACTAATAGTGTACATCAGGGGTTGGTACTGGGGCCAGTAGTATTTTACATCTTCATTAATGGGCTGGGACAGGGTTCACCCTCTGCAATTTTGCAGATGGCACAAAACTGGGAGGAGTGGCTGACACACCAGAGATTTATGCTACCATCAGAAGGACCCTGGTCAATAGGTCATGAAAATTAACAGAGCAAAATACCAAATCCTGCATCAAGGGTGAAATAACCCCACACACGAGTGCAATTTGGGGCTGATTAGCTGGAAAGACACTCTGAAGAGAGGGATCTAGGGATACTGGTTGAACATGAGCCAGCAATGTGCCCTTGTGGCAAAGAAGGCAAACAGCCTCCAGGACCGGATCCGCATTGCCAGCAGCTTGAGGAAGGTGTTCCTTCCATTCTGCTTAGCACTGGTGAGATCCTGCTGGGAGTGCTGCATCCAGGACTGAGCTTCCCAGAACAAGAGACATGAACATAGTGTAGCAAGCCCAGCACGAGAGCCACAAAGATGATTGAGGGTCTGAAGCACCTATCAGAGGTTGAGAGAGGTGAGATTGTTTAACCTGGAGAAAAGAAGATGCAAGGAGAATCTTACAAATGTGCAAAAATACCTATTCAAAAAGAAGACAGAACCAGATTCTTCTCAGTGGCATCCAGTGACAGGACAGGAGGCAATGAGCACACAGTGAAACACAGGAAGCTCCATTTAAACATAAGAAAAGTTCAGTGTGATGGTGGGCAAATACTCAAACGCACTATTTCAACATAACTTTAATCAATGGCTATGGATTCCATGCATTTGTGTGCCCTGGCTGACACCTCCTCATATATTTTACATGCATATAAGTATTCAGCAATGTTCCAGATTCAACTTTTTAAGCCATCACAACCTTGTACTCCCAGTGTGTCAGAATATGAAACATCCAAATAACATTGACACCTAGCTAAGTTTTATGTCAGTTCTGAACTCACTGCACTCTTGAAGGTTATTCAGAAACAGAAAGAAGTAGATACTATAATAAAGACATTTTTATACCAGACTGTAGTTTGTAAATTGGGTAGAAATATCTCTTCAGCTACTTTGGCATGTTATTTTACCCCTCTAAATCTAAAAAAAAACCCATAGTTTTCACTGATTGATCTTTAATTTTTTTTTCATCTTCGCTTTTCACATTTCCAGCAAACACAGCACTATACTAAGCAAAAAAGCAGAAAACTCAAACCACCTACAAGTGTCTCTGAGGCAAGCACATTTCTCTCTCTCTCTCAGGATGTTTCATAAAGGTGCACAGAGAGAAATGAAAGAGAAAACAATTTCTATTTCTGCTCCTTGTTTTTCTATTGTGGAATATGTTTGGAGAATTGTTTACCTGGAGTGATCACTTGGTTAGACCATGGTGGATTGTTTGGGCCTGATGGCCAATCAGATCCACCTGTGTCTGGACTCTCAAGAGAAGGTCATGAGTTGTGCATTAGTTAGATATGACAGTTAGAGAAAGTAGCATGTAGTTTTTAGTATCCTCTTTTATATAGCATATTAATGTATTATAGCATAATTATAATAAAGAAATCATTCAGCCTTCTGAACTGGAGTTAGACATCATCATTCTTCCCATTGGGTTCACTGGCATCTACAACAGTCTCCTTGGGCTGATATCACAGGTCTTTTTGCTAATCACTTATTCAAGTACACATATCCTCAGCACCGATCTTTGTGACATCATTTTTTATTATCAGTGGACTCAATTCAGTATTTGTGTAATTTTCAGTCCACAGAATGAAAACTCCAGCAATAAAGTGGGGGAGGTGAATAAAAACAGACAGTGTATCTTTACTTGTCACAGATATAATCTACCATCTAGGTAAACTTTTCATACCTGGAAAAGCCAGATGGAAAGGTTATGGCCATGTTAATGGAAATAAAGAAGCAAAATGTCTGGTGACAAGAAAGAAAATGTTCATTGAGATGGGTCTTGAAATGAAACATTTCTCTTCTTTGGCTACACCTTTGGCTAGCCTTCGGCTGACCTACAAGGTATTTTGCAAAGTTGACCCAACAGAGAGAACAGAGATAGAAGATACAAGAACTGTTCTGGGTCAGACCAAAGGCCAGTCTAGCCTGATAACTTGTCTCCTATACTACCTCACAGTCACTGAATGTGCAATCCCAGAGCAGAATCAACTCTGGAACAGTCAGCCTGAATAGAGGCAGGTAAAGAACTCATATTGCTGTCCTGCTACTGTGAACAGAGACCAAAGATGGATACCTAGGGAAAGGCATAAGAGTAAGGTAGTTCTACATCCTGTGCATATGAGAGAAGCCTGCTCTATAACTTTAAAAGTAACCAACTGTGGCTTGTGTAAGAAGATATTTTAGTGAGGCTGTATTACATTATGATTTTTAAGGCATTAACTTCAAAGACAAACATTGATGTATTTAAAACAAATCAAAAAACAGCACCAATACCCTCTCCCATTCCAGATCCCATTATGATCATAAGACAAGTAGAACATCATGATAAATCTGCTGTGCTCATACACCTGTGAGGAGTTTCCAGCCTACAGTGGAAACTGGAAATCTGTCAATAAGAAGACAAGTGAGCCCTAGTGGCCTTCTGTGATGAAGGCAACATCAGTGGACAAGGGAAGAGCTATGGTTGTTATCTGAACATTTGTAAGGCCTTTGACATAGTCCCTCACAACACCCTTCTCTCTAAATTGGAGAGATATGGATTTGATGGAGGGACTGTTTGGCAGATGAGGAATTGGCTGAAGTAGACAATGGCTCAATGTGCAGACAGAGATCAGTGACAAGTAGTGTCCCTCAGATGACTGGGATGAGCACTGTTTTTGTCTTCATCAGTGACATAGACAGTGGCATTGAGTGCACCTTCAGCAAGTTTGAGTGCAAGAACCAAGCTGAGTGATACAGGTGACATGTCAGGGGGACAGACTGCGATCCAGAGGTACCTGGACAAACTCAAGAAGTAGGTCCATGGGAACCTCATGAAACCAAGTGCAAGGTGGTGCACCTGAGCTGAGGCAACTCCCGGTATCAATACAGACTGAGGGATGAACAAATTGAGAGTAGCTGAGAAGGAAAAGGAATTGAGGGTGCTAGTGGATGAAAGGCTGCACATGAACTGACAACATTCACTTGCAGTTCAGAAAGCCGAACATATCCCAGGCTGCATCAAAGGCAGTGTGGCTGGCAGGCTGAGGGGGTGACTTTTCCCCTCTGCTCCACTCCATTGAGACCCCACCTGGAACACTGAATCCACTCTGCAGTCTGCCGCACAGGAAGGAACCAGTCCTGTTGGAATGGGTCCAGAAAAGGGGCACAAAAATGATTGGAAGGATGAAATTCCTCTCCTGTGAGGAAAGGGTGAGAGCTGGGGCTGTTCAGCCTGGAGGAGAGAAGGCTCTGAGAAGACCTTATTGTGGCTTTCCGGTAGTTACAGGCAGCTTACAAGAAAGATGGGGACAGACTTTTTGGTAAGTCCTGTTACTACAGGACAAGAGATAATGTTTTTAAATTAAAAGAGGGTAAATTCAGAATAGATATAAGGAAGATTTTTTTATTATTATTATGAAGGCAGTGAAACATAAACACAGGTTAACCACAGAGGTGGTAGATGCACTATTCCTGGAAACATTCAAGGTCAGGTTGGATGCAGTTCTGAGCACCTATTCCAGCTAATGTCCGGGCTCATTGCAAGGGTGTGGACAATATGACTTTTTAAGGACCATTCCAACCCAAACTATTCTATGACTCTATGTTGCAAGTGTTCTTTACAGTTTGAGAGCCATCTAATGGTACATGATTGCTCAGGACACACTGGTGAGCTTTGCAGTAGTGAGAACAAGATTCTGCTTCAGACTTCTGTGGCTCTTTGTACGTTGGATTCCTCTGAAGCATAACCTGGAACTCCAGCATTCTGAAACTGCATTCCCCTGTAACAGGGCAAGACACTTGCAAGAACTGAGAGTGTTCTCCCTTGGGCATCTGCCTGGAAAACAATCTTCAAGAGATCAGGTGCTTGCTGCATGACATTCCAGGAAATGTTGTTCCCCTTTTGAAACATCTTCTCTACCACAGGAATCACATTAACAATATTGAGATGCTTGTCTGTTCCTTAAAAACCAAACTTTCCCAGAACAAAGATAACAAAATAAAAGTACTAAAAGCTACGAATACCCAAACCCAAAACCCACCACCACTAAGGAATTACTAACCTATTAGCTCTGTCTGCGGTACATAAATAAAAATGAGGGATTTTATTAACACTGTCTATGCTATATGGAAGGTTCTCAAGGAGCAGTGCATTTTCTGCACATGAAAATCCACTGAAAGTACTGGATTTTTCCATTTTCATGTAAATCAAAAATGTCTTTTTGTTGTATTACTTCATACAACCAAAATCCTAGAAATGCTGTATTTCAAAGATTCACAAATGTGATACCTTGCAGAATTAAAAATATTTTACAGTTATTTTATTGGGGTTTTTTATTATGCTAATATTTATAAATATAAAAAATGTGGTTATTTTTTAACTGGGACTAAAAAATTAGTGTTATGGTATTGAAAGTCTAGGGATTGAGGGCTTCTCAAAATTTCTACTATGCACAAGGTACTAACACTCAGTAACATAACTGTGTCACAGCAAAAGCAAAGTTGAATGACTACTGCAAGTGCAGAGCTTCTGGCAGGAGAATTACACAGCAGAGGGAGCAATTGCTCTTCATCACAGAAGCAATTGAGTCACTTTTATTCCTTACAGCATTAGCATTGCTGTAGCTGCAAATTATTCTAAGATGAGTTTGTACACCAACATAGTAGCTCTTATTAGATGAAACATGAGAACTGAAAAAAAAAATACAAACCAATCCTGCAAGATCAAAAATCCTCTGAGTACAGCTGAGTACAAGAACTCTGCATTGACTTTGATAGTCATTGGTAAAACATCCAAGAGAAAAAGCAGCTGGTCTCTGTTCAGGAAAAGAGAGCGATAATTGCTAGTGTGAAATAGTGAGAGTCTGTGAGAAGGGAAAATATCATTCATTGTAATAACTATGCTGAGTCTACACTTCATAGTGACAGTTTTGTATTCTAAGATATAGAAGGTGTTTTGAGAATAAAAGATGTGAGATCAGGGGTAAACCAACTGTGTATGTGTTTATTCTTCACTAGTTTTCTGTGAGAGTTTATTCTGGTATGTAGTAATTTCTTAGTTTGACCTACAAAGCTTCCAGGACACCATTTGGTGCAAAGGCTGAACAAGGTTTCATTCCTGGCAGGGAGAATGTAGCAGCTAGAGACATGGGAGATTGACTCTGGGGTGTATTATTCCTATAAAGAACAGGAAGACACTCTAATTCAGAATGCATCTAGAAAATGTGCTGCAGGTTTCACAGCATTGTGTTTATAGAACCTCACAGAGAAGATGTGTCCCATGCCTTACACAATTAGGGTCTCAGCAATGCAAGACATTGTAGCTCACACTATTCACACATGAATATGGCAAAATCAGCAATAAGATGAGAGCAGGTGGATACATTCAGTGATTTGTATTAATATCTAAGAGCAGTACTTGCTCTCATTCCATTCTTTAAATCTTTACTTTTCTAAAAGAGAAAAAATATAGCAAATTTCTATTTGCAGTCTTCTGCCTACCAGACTAGTCATAGTTAGACCAATTGTTAGTCTTAGCTATCTTTTCTTTTGCACCCTTTGATTCCTACTAATATAATAAAAATTTAACATTTCAGCCTTCCCTTTGCTATTCAGTCAAATCTGTTACAGGGTCTAAGACTGAGAAACGGATCTTTCCTCAGCATGGGTTCCCAAAAAGAGCAACTCAGTCATCAGTCAAAGAAATAACTCATCGATTTATTAAAATTTATTGATTTTGAAAAAAAAATTGCTTATTTTCAATAAACCAAGACATCTTAATATACAATAAACTGTCAGAAGTCAAGAATGATAACATATAAGAACCAGTTTTATCATAACCACACCACTGGAAGGTAACCTCCCCCCTTTCCAGGGACCAGTGAACTGACAGCACCAACTTCTCCTAAGGTCCACTTCTCAGGATAGAGGGCATCAATGTCCTGGACAAAATGAGTGCAACTGCCTCCAAGTTTGGCTGCTACCTGTATCTGCCCTGCAGCTGACTACACTCTCACCGTGGGTATCCCATCACATACAGCAAGGGTACTAACCACCAAGAAGTAGAAATTACTTTACTTGTTCAGCACGGAGACCAGCAGGAATCACCACAAAAAGTACAAATGGGTGTCTGGCCAGCACTGTAACCCAAATGACCAGAAACTCCACAAGCAACTAGTGAGGATCTGAGCCTTTGTAACAGTTGGTTTCAGGCCAAGAAAAAGCTGAACATCCGTAGGGATGGCTGTGAATTGGCCAGTCTCCACCTACAAACAGAGAAAGCTGCTGCCATTCATCCCACAAGTGTTCTTGGAATTTGCTTGCTACAGCTTTAAAAAGGTCAGATAGAAGATGCTCAAAAAAGAGTTATGCTGTGATCACTCTGGCTGTTTTAACTGGGCAGCCAGCTCTGCCTTGTGACAGACAGCTGGGAAATGCAGCGACTAAGAGACTGAATTGTATCCGCATTTAAGCACTCGTGTTTCATGCGAGCACATAAATTGTACAGCAGGAATTTAGGGGATGGAGCAGCTGCATTATGAGGAGAGATTTCTCTCCTTAATTTGACGACATGCAGACTGAGGGGGATACAACTAAGAACTGCAAAATCATGAAGGTAGTTGAGAAAGTGAGAGCAGATTGTTAGTCACCAAACCTTGTAATACTATAAGTATGGGCACTCACTCAAACTGCATGCAAGATAGGTTTCAAACAAACAAAAAAAAAAAGATTTTGCAAACACAACTGTAGTGAAATTTTGGTGACATGGGACTAGGAGACCAACAATATCAGCAGGCTAGACAAAAAAAGCAGGCTACAAAAAGATAATTTTTTTATGGACAGCCATTCCAAACTAGGTAAGGGAATGGCCACAGGTGTACCTCGCAGAGATTTTAATCCAGTGACTGTGGATGTGGATGCTGAGGAAGAATGAGAGGAATGCACAAATGAATGGCCAGGATCATCTCCTAGGTCCATGTAGTATTGCCTGCTGTCCAAGGCAAAGATACCTGTCTAGGTGGGCCTTAGGTTTGATAAAATAAGGTATTTCTTACATTTTTATGCATGAAGCCATGACTGGAGAAAGTCATTGCCACTTTAGGCCTAAGAGCCCGGTGAGAGAGGCAGCTGGTGTGGCTTCCCCTGAAATCTCTGTCAGACCACATGTACTTTAAAAACCTGTGCAGAAGTTATAATGCAATAGGCATACATATTGAAGAACTGTTTCTGCCCCAAAGAGCATTGAAGTTAAGTTCAGAATTGTTTCTGTTATATCCTGGTTGCTATAACTACAGAAGTTTTGCAAAAATTCCCTTGCTGTTTTTCCTTACATGCAGCTCCTGTCCATAATACTCCCTGCTCCAGAGGAACTCAGTGATGGCACTAGGCTTTGTCCCTGTTACAGTATGAATTTCTCCCCAAAACTTGCGACCAAACAAGTAAGCTCAATTTACAGCTTCATAAAGGTGGTATCTAATAATGGCATGCCCATCCCACTCTCACAATATAAGAGCAGAGACTTTTAAAGAACAAATCTGTCATTTGCTAGCACCCAAACACACACTGGCTTCCTCTGAGCACAACAGATTTCATCTGCTTCCTTCCTTTTCCTTTCAGATCCCACAGCTGTGATGGATATGTTACTAACACACACAGCACATGTGCCATGTCCCTTTATCTTCCTCTCTTCATTTCTACACCCCTGAAATACTGAGAGGAAATTGAGCTGGCTAGAGTTATCTGGATGTATGCAAGGCCCAGTCAAAGAGTCGTGACACCATACAGATTGACAATAGCTACTGCTGCTCCTATGTATTAAATGCCACCTCTTTTCACAGAATTTTCCATAACATATGTAGTGAGCACTAGTCTAAACTTGACTAAACAACTTACCCAGCTTCATACTATAGTGGATGGGTGGGTGGATTTCTGAATATGCTTGTGACTTCCCAGGAAGCCATAAGAAAGATGGATAACATTTTAGTGGAGCCCACTCCTTTCTCAAGTTTGAGGAAAAATCTGGTTCCATTTTCTCTGAAGCTTGCAAGGCAAGTAGGAAGGCACAACATTTTCATCATTGAAATCTAAAAAAAATACGACCATACACTAGCTCATTTCTCAGCATTCCAAATATAACTGGGAAGCATAGTATTGTATAACACAAAGAGACAAGCACTGCCCTACAGTGATAGAGATTTTATCTAGCTCCCATTTCAATGGCAATTGGCCAGCTGGAATTTGTTAATAAGTATTTATTTGATAGCAAGATGAGTTACACTGGTCCAGTTGCCTAGAAAAGAAATAATTGGAAATTACAAGAGGAAATAACCTATTAAAGCCATCTGTTTCCTCCACCAGGCATCATACAGGTATAATCCACTCTACCCTTAGACAGAATCAATTTGACAAGGTTGTCTGAGATAGCAGAGAACTGGACTAGAATCCTTCCCAGTGGAAGTGAACAGTGGACAGTATCAACTCTTCTAAAACTGGGAGTAACAAATAAGACAATTGGGTTCTCAGCAGTACAAAGTAGATTTTTACCAAGATCAGTTTCTCACAACTGCACTATTAATGAGATCACCTCTCTCCAATGGCCTAAAATAAATTTAATAATCGGAAAACTGTATGATCCTAAAGGCATTCTGGTTGTGGCAAAGGAAAGTCATGTAAAAATATTCCTAAAACTGAACAAGTAATGAAATGGGAAAGAGACATGAGAAGACACTAGAATGGGTTGAAGGTAACCGGGCCCTGGCACCAGACACCAAAGTCTTTCCTTGGCATCAGACATCATTCAGGAAAGTTATGGCTAACAGAGGCAGACAGTAAAAGTTGCATTTATTGGAAATGTTCTCTAAATTTCAGGTTTTACAGATTCTAATTTAATCCCAGTCCATTTTTAGGAATTGCTTTACTTTTCATTGTCCTGCAGGAAAAACACTTGATCCTACACATTTTCATTCCTAACCACTAGATGTCATTCAACCCATTTCTGTCTCATGCCCACCACCACGGTAATTTACTCCCGAAGGAACTAAAACATTAAAAAAAAAAAAAAAAAAAAAAAAAAAAAAAAAAAAAAAAAAAAAAAAAAAAACAAGCTAAAGAATCACTACGGAGAAATATAGAACATGTTACATAGGGCACAAAAGTTTTCCCAAACACAGCTTCTTTATAAGCCTGAAGTAGCTTTCAAATATGCATAGGTCAAGATGTTTTGAAACTCAGACAAAATCGGCACTACTTTCAGCTGAAGAGGGTAAAAAGATCAACTCCATAGTTACAGGCACAGACTTATTAACTGTTCAATTTATTTCCAATTCAAACAGCAAAGTGAACAACTTGGGTGGAAAGAATCACATCTTAAGCCTCTGCAAAGTCTACTATATTCCCAAAGTATGAGCCTTGATCCCTGCAGTATATTCCTAATCACAGAATCTTAAAATGTTTTGAGCTGGAAGGGACATTAGAGATCATCCAGTTCCAGCCTCCTGCCATGGGCAGGGACACCTTCCAGTAGAACAGGCTGCTCAGAGCTCCTTGCAACGTGGCCTTCCTTGAACACTCTTGTGAATGGGGCAGCCACAATGTCTCTGCTCCAGTGCCTCACCACTTTCATAATAAAGAATTTCTTCCTAATATCTAAACCTACCTTCTTCTTTCAGTTTGAAGCCATTCCTCCTTGTCCTGCAACTACATGCCCATGTCAAAAGTCCCTCTTCAAGCTTCCTTATAGTCTTTAGATACCAGAAGGCTGCCAGTTCTCCCCAGAGCCTTCCTTTTCCCAGGCAAAAGAGCCCCAAGCTCTCTCTGCCTGCTTTCATAGGAAAGGTGTTACAGCCCTCTGATCATCTTCGTGGCCCTTCTTATGTTGGGAACCCAGAGCTGGATGCAGCACTCCTGGGGGAGTTTCACCATTTCACCAGAGCAGACCAGAGGGACAAGTCACTATATATAGGTATATATCAATCTCTGTGATGCCAATAAGATTATAGCCCCACAAGCACCTACACATCTCTAATTCCTCTGTTTTTCCCCACACTGCATGCAATTGCATAGATACATTTCAGTTGGGTACCCCATCCCAATGAAGCCAGCTACCTGCCATCTCTCTCCACACACCTTATAAGACATTCCCTTGGAAAAGGTACCTTTTTAGTTTACAGCCAGTTTAAAAAAATGAATTCAGCTCTTTGTACTGTACTTTAACTTACATGAAACCCCAGCCCTACCTGCAAAACCTGCAATGATAAATTCTCTCCCCTGTATAAACAGATGTCCCTGTGTGGCATCAAGAACATTCCATATGATGCCTAAGAAATTGTAATGCAAAACTGAATGTGAAAGCATAATTGCTAGATTAGCAGGTTTCAGAAAACCAGGGAACACATGAGAAGACTGTGAAACAGTAACAGGGAAAGGGAAGGAGAGGAAATCGAGAACCAGGAGATTAACACTGACAAAAAACACGTGCCATTTGTTAGTAGTGATAGACCCTTTTTTCATTAAACTTTTTATTCATACTCTTCTAATACATTCCTCAATGTATTAGAATATTAACAAATTCCTATATTCTTTTCAGTTTATGACATAACTGAGCAGATCAGTATAGTTCTATGATCTATGCATTTCTACTCTAACATCAATAAAGCATTTCCAACAGTGAAAATAAACTATTTCTTTAGCATAGCTAATCCTTTTGTAATCAGTCCTCTCCAGTCCCCCATGCTATAGGAATTAACCATATACCATATGGTTAATATACCTATACCATGCTATAGGAATTAACCTACTTTCAAAAAAATATTGAAGTCTTTCCACATGCACAGAATTTTCATTCACTTACAATTTATGTAGCCTAGAAACCAAAATAAAGAAGGATGGCTTGCTGCTTAGGAGAAAGCTCACATTATGTCCCTGGTCTGCCACTGTCTTCCTGCAGGATCGTGGACAAGCCATTCAGGACATGTTTACAGTTCACAGCAGAGAGCAATGCAGAGTGCTCTGAGCTGCAGATTCCCAAGCCAGGAAACACACATGGCACAGCACTGCTGAACCTGTATGAACCAGTCAGTACTGGTACATTAAGGCATCATTGCATGGAGGGGGTTGCCTGGCTCACGAGATCAGTAATCACACAGCCTGTTCAGGTGTCTCTTCACCAACAATAAAAGCACTTGCTGGTTCTTTATTTCTTTTCTCCATTTGAAGAGTGAGAAGAGCAGCCCTTCCATGTTTTGCAAAGATGCTGTAGGCATACAAGCAAGACAACTAGGGAAGTGCAGGCAGAACTGAGTACCAGAGAGGAGGGAATGCTTGCAGAACTCTAAAACCCATGCAGCACTTGAAAGTTAGTTTCCTGCAATAATTTTATCTTAGGCATCAGGGGAAAAAAAAAATTTAAAAATCTATTACTACTAAATGATAAAGTTAGAACTGGAGACACTAAGGACCAAACTGTGAAAAGTGATCAGAATCAATTTGACTTGGAAAATGATAAAAAATGTCAGCACCAATTCCAGAACGTACTGACAATTTGCAGCATTAATGATAAGACAGACAGAAGTTCAAGCTGCATGCATGAGACTTGGCATGGGGAACTAAACCTAAACGTAAGTTCCTGACCTGGCTGGTACAGGAGTGGTGTCTTTTGCATGTACAACTGAATGCTTACTGTAACCCTATAAGAAAGGACCACATGCTAGACCAAGCTCAGCATACTCGTTTGGAGATGAGGAACATTACATTTAGATTTCTATTTCACACAAAGCATTGTTGGTATTGGAAAGCAGTTCTTTCAAAAATAAAAAATACCCTGTGTGTTGGTGTATTCATTATTCTGTTTCCAGGTACATCTTTCAGAAGTGTCTGTTCTGTACCAGTATAGAACAGCAAAAATGTTTTATGGGATAGGAGCCTGTTTCCCCTCCATCTCTAGAAAATAATATCAGATAGACAGAAAGGAAATTAAGAATTTTATGATAAAATTCTGCCTTTATTCAAAAGCTCACTGGAGAAGTTAATGAACTTTAAAACAGGTACAATTTTTTGCAATTTGTGTTCCACAGTCCCTTCAGAAAAAAAGCCCTTTTCCTTCCCAGCTAAGTACAGTGCTTTATACCTGTTATATTTATAGCCATATTCCTTTCAGTGAAGTTTGATGTGAAATCATATCAGTCTGTGGTCTTTCCTGTAGACCCACTTTCAGTAATCAAAGCTGGGGTGGCTACAAGAGATCTGGAGAAGACTTTTTACAAGTGCATGTAGTAACAGGATAAGGGGAATGGTTTCAAACTGATAGAGGGCGGGTTTACATCAGATATTAGGAAAAAATTCTTTACTGTGAGAGTGGTGAGGCACTGAAATGGATTGCCCAGAGATGGATGCCCCATCCCTGGAAGTGCTCAAGACCAGGCTGGATGGGTCTCTGAACAACCTGATCTAGTGGAAGGTGTCCCTGTCCATGGCAGGGGAGTTGAACTAAATGATCTTTAATGCCCAAACCATTCTATGATTCTATGACAAATACAGAAACCTCATAAATATTTGCTGACATTTTAGAGCTTGATTGGATCTAGGTCTCCTCTCTTTTAGGTGTGATCTACGTATGAAAAGAAATCAGAATGACTGCACCTGAAGAGAAAAATGTGTGGAGTTCCTATATCAGTCTCTGTTGAAGTCATTCTTATCTGCCAACAAAACAGGCAGATTTTAGGCAGTGCTATTCTGGCACTGCTATACCAGTTAATTTCCCAGACAGATGAAACATTTCATGTGCTGTAATCAAATAACAAAGCTTTGCTGTTATCTGCATAGGTAGTCCTGGTTAGAGCCAAAGCAAGAATAATTTTAGGGGCAAAGGTAGAATTCCTGCTCAGGGCAAAGGTCTACTGCAGCACATGCAAACGGCTCAGCAGAACAGTGATCTCAGCACTGCTCATGAAGACATTTGTGTGAATAGGTGAAAGGGAGTACTGTGAGTTGGAGAAAACTAAACACAGGGGAAGAAAACACACAAATAAACACCATTTAGACAATGAGTTTCAACCCTCTAACTGAAAAGTTAAAAAAAGAAAAAAAAAAAAGGAAGGGGAAGGAAGGGGAAGGAAATAGTCTCAAAGCTAAGTACTCTGGGAAACAAATTCAGAAATATGCTGATTTGCCACATGAGGTTTTTCACAGAGCTCTTTCAGGAATACAGTCCAAAACAGTTATAGAAAAGAACCGTAGATCACAAAAAGTTAGGCCAAATTGGATAAAGACAGCGCAACCCCTACTCGTGCTCTAAGCAACATTCAGTATTACATAGAATCATATAGTTTGGGAAAAACCCTTAAGGTCACTGTGATGTTCCAGTTCACACTAAGAAAATGCAACTAAACAGTGGCCTAAAATTGCCATTAAGAGGAAGTCCTTGTTAAGTGTTTTAATTGGTCTTATGCAAGATTTTATACAAAGACACTGTATATGAAGACCAAAACACAAACAAAACACAAAAACAAAGTGACACCATAAGAGCAAATGATTGCCAGGAGTAAAAAGAATTAAATATTTATAAAAATCTAGAAGACATTATAAAACAAAGGGAACGCTATCATTCGCTATCCATGTGTTCCATGTTTGCAGAAACTAATTTCAGATCCTCTCTAATAGAGACAAAACTCCCACCTCACAGAACAGAGGAAAGAATTTCTTTCTCAAGTGGTCTGTATACCACTTGCATGCTTTTATCAAATATTTTATATCTTGAAAATTACTTATATATTCCAATAATTTATGCCTTTATTTCAATCCTTTATCAATGTTATTTATTTTTTCACTAACAGCAAAACTTGTCTTAACAAAGTTTCACCCATTTAAACCATTCTCAGATGTGATACACACAGAGCATTTGCACAGTCTTCCTCTACAGAGCACAGGTAAATGAACAATTTATGTTGTTATTAAGCAGAAATTGCATGCCTTCTGGTCCCTCATCATCCTAGCCAGTGTGCTGCCAGAAATGAAAGGCAGTGTTCAATGTGCATTACACAGCCTGCACTGCAGGCAGCAGCACCCCATGGCACGGAAGAACATGCTGTGCAGAAGGGGAAGTGAAGTCTCTGTCCTCTGCTGTCACCTCAGTTGTGTCCAGTTCCCACTGCAGGGACTGGCTCACTTGGCATGGCTCTGCTCTATCCTTTTTCAGCTATGCAAAGCTAAATGCCACGGTACTACTTAAAATACAGATGCCCTGCTACAGACCAATTATTTGAGTGTTGGTCAAAAGGGAGGGATGCTGCCTAATAATTATCCAATATAAAATGAAACAAAAATCCCTTGATAAGCTTATTTTGAGATCTGCTGATACTTATCAGCTACATTTCCTCCAGCTGAGATTTGAGAATATATTTTAAGACATGAAACATACAAGAATTGAATTTCACTTCTACTATGACTATTTTTACTTTTAAGAAAGAATAGTTATTAATGTGCCAAAAATGCCAACTAATCTTTACAAAATCTCTGGCTGCAAGTCAGGGTTATTAGCATTTCCCTCTACCAGGTAGAAAAGCTGAGGTACAGAAGGCAATATGATCTACCAGCCCTGAATTAGTGCTGGAGC
The DNA here is from genome assembly GCF_024509145.1 of Vidua macroura. Taxonomy (NCBI): domain Eukaryota; kingdom Metazoa; phylum Chordata; class Aves; order Passeriformes; family Viduidae; genus Vidua; species Vidua macroura. The sequence continues at coordinate 22,286,776 of NC_071576.1, read as the reverse complement.
TCAGAATCAAACCAAGCATCCTTGCCTCTATAGACAGCTGTGCCTAATTTCAGCCAGGGGAGGCAATACAGCTCTAAAAGAAGCATTTAAAGTCTTTACACCCTGTCCTTTCTGCAGTGCTGTTACTGGAAATATACCTGCCCCTCAAGCAAAATGCAGATGATGTCCCCCAATAGGCTGGTGCCATTGCATGACTGGCACATTCCCAGTCCCGTGTCTCTAGAGGGACTGAGAACCACTGGGGTACAAGGGACTGAGGACATGGGAGGTTATGAACTGTTCTTGCAAAATGTGTCCATTCAGGGGCTGTAGAGTGATTCCTGTCACAGGCTTTGCTTCCTCTTTAGATATAATTTCAACCAACCATCAATTGCTCTCAAGTAAAACACAAAGGCAATAAAAAAAAAATAAAGACCTTACAGAGGGAATAAATCTGCAATGTTTAAGGTCTCCATTCAAAAGAGATTCTTATTCAGTGATTTATATGTTTAAATATTTCAGAAGTTAATGTAGGCTGTATGAAGTGATGCTGGTGATTTGTTTGGAAGGCAGAAGAAGGGAAACACATTTAGCCTAATTTTCCCAAAAGAAAAAATCAACCTTTCAGCATTTTGGGCAATATTGAGTTCAACAAAAAACTGGGTTCAAATATTTTGCCTTCAGAAATGTGAGCAACAGCCGACACAGCACTACAGAAGTGGAATTTCTCTCTGAAATCCTCTACCCAGCTCTGTAATTGCTATAGCCTGTTCTTAGGGCACATCAAATTCCATGGCAACCGGCATGTATTTCCCCACACTGATGGTGAACCGCAGCCTTTTGTTTGGAGTGCTAAATGCAAGTATTTTGAGATGCCCTTCAGAGGGTTCTTCAACTGACCCAGTAATTTGTACACATTTCTTGTACTTGGTGCTTAAAATACAGAATGCTTTTATGTCAGAGCTTTCAACATGGATTAATACCAGAGGGAGGTGAGAAAACATAGCCAGTAGTCCTGTCTACGGCGAGACATAACCTGGCTCATATAGATGAAGACACAACCATGGCAGCAGGTACACACTGGAGAATAGGTTCACAGATCTCCTGCAGCATGTGGACCTCCCATGAGAGTTCACACTTCTCTCACAAGAGAGCTGAAACAAAACCAGACAACGAAGCAGTGCAAAACACTCGGTCTTCCAGTTGTGGTGCATCTCCAGACCTCAGGTACGGTATATTTTGCTTCTTCCCAGGAAGAGCCCTGGTGGGCCCCTCCCTTGAGGGGGACTGGTTATATGTAGCATACCCTTAGATAAGCGGCGCGGTTCCACAAGAGCCCATCCTTCACCGTTGCTTTGTGCTACAGGAGCATCCGAATACGCTCTCCACCCCGCACTGCTTCCTACCTGGAAAGCTCATCCCAGCTCTTCCGTTCCTCAAAGCTATGTCAACACGGATACCTGCTCCTGGCTCCCGGCACTGCTTTATCGCCTGCGGGGCCGCCCCTGAGCTCGGCCAGCCGCCCAGCCCGGCCCAGCCCAGCCCAGCCCGTCCCTCACGCCCCCGCAGCCCGAGCGCAGAGCCCCGGCGGGCAGCGCCCGGCCGCCGCTGCCCCTCACGGCGACCCTTCAGCAGCCGCTTCGCGGCCCGGCCCCAGCCCCGCCCCTTATCGCCGGGCCGCAGCCACCTCCCTTATCGCCCTTATCTGCCTTATCACCCGCGGGCAGCGACACCGCCTCTCGCCCGGCCGCGCCCCGCCAGCGGCAGCCCGGCTCCGGCACGGCGCAGGGCGCAGACTGAGACCGAGCCCAGGGCGGAGCGGGGCGGAGGGGAGCGGTGCCCGGCCCCGCCCCGCCCCGCCCTGCGCGGGGCTTTGTTCCCCCGCATGCAGCCCCCGCCCGGGAGGCGGCCGTGCCCGCGCGCCCCGCGGAGCGCCCGGGAGGCGGCGCGGCGGGGGCGCCCCGGCGGCAGGCCCGCCCCGCGCGGTGCCCGCCGTCACTGCCGCGGGCGCTCGGGCCGCCGGCGCCTCCCCCGCCGCGGCGGCGGCCTGATGCGGCACCCAGCACCGCCCCGCCCGGCTTTTTCTCCCCTGCTCGCGGCGAACCCTCCGCTCTGATATCTCCGGGGGCGAGGCGGGGGCGGTGACGCCCCGTGCCCGGAGCGCCGGCCATGCGGGGCGCGGCCCCCGGCGGCCCGGCGGCGGGCGGCAGGCGCTGAGTGCGGGCGCGGCGATGCCGATACCAGGGGGCGACGGGGCCGCGGCGGCCAGGCAGCCCCCGTCCGGAGAGGCGGCGGCACCGCGGGATGAGGAGCAGCAGGAGGAGGAGGGCGAGGAGGATCTTCGCGACGGCGGCGTCCCCTTCTTCGTCAACCGCGGCGGGCTGCCCGTGGATGAGCCCACCTGGGAGCGGATGTGGCGGCATGTGGGCAGGATCCACCCCGAGGGGGACCGGGTGGCGCAGAGGATCCGGGGCGCCGCCGACCTGCCCAAGGTGAGACCCCCACCCCGGGGCTGGTGCGGCGCGGGGTCCCAGCGGAAGCGCCCGGAGCGGACCGTCCCCCACGGGGCGGACGAAGGGAAGGGGTAAACAGCGGCATCCCGCTGGGAGGAGGCGCCCGCCTGTCCCATTAGGAGGCCGGTCTCCCCGGCTCGGGAGCTATGCCTCGGAAAAACGGGCCCTGGGAGTGCTCTTGCTGGAAGCACGGCCACACTCTAACTCGGAGTGCGAGAGGGCATCTGCGGGGCTCTGCCCTGTCTGGTGCGCCAGCAGCACCCTCTTCTTCTGCGGCCTTGCTGGAAAACGGACTTCAGGTAGGTAATGTGTGAGCAGCCTGGAGGGTGAAGGGTAGAGAATGGGCAGTGGCTAAAGAGAAAGACTGGATAAATGATAAAAAGATGAGAATTAAATTTAGAAGAGGCCAAATACTTGTGATGGGGGATTGAGACAGGCGGAGGTGAGACTTTGAACCTGAAGAAATTTGATTTGGGTACAATGTTGCACACCAAAAGGCATTCTGGAACAGTACTGTGTCTGTCAAAAAAGACTTTTGATGCCAAGTGTTTTAAGAGGAGTTAGCAAATGCTTGCAGAGCTTATTGCTGGTGCAGGGTCAGGTGTGATTTCCAAACACGTTCCTGGCCTTGCTGCAGAGAACTCTATGAAAAGAGGAACCACTGACGATTTCACTGAGCCTCGTACCATCCTGAAACATTTCAATGTGAATTCTTGTGATTGTTGCTGTGCTGCATCTCGACTGGAGAAAAATCTCTTCCTTTTATTGGCATACTGTGAACAAAAGACACTGCAAACATTTGGTGTGTCACTCCACATGGCAGGTTATAAGAGTATTCATATCACTCTAATAGGGGAAATTCAGATACAAAAAGATGAAGCTTTTTCATCTCAGGCTTTTTAAGCAAGGACTTACCTCCTTAGGAAGGTAATTTGAAGTATGGAAGAACATGCTATTATATAGTACCAGAGAATCCATACTGCCTTCCATGAGGAATTCTGGAGAAGCATGTGATGCAACATCCTTTGTGCAGTAAAGAGTCAGAGGCATCAGTGGCAGCAGCTGGAACAAATCCTGAGTCCTGATTACAGTCCCTATTCTAACTCCATTAGACTTTTCCTTCCTTTTCAGATTTCCTTCCTTTCCTTTGACTTTGTCCTGAGCCTAGGTGAAGGCTGAAAACATTTCAGGTCAGTCAGAACACACACTAGCTAATTTCCTAACCATAACGACTGATTTGGTCAAAAAAGGTGAGGGCAATGGAAGAAAGAAGCTGACAAACAAGACTCCAGTGAATGACGGGTGGGGAAATACAGTGTTCAGTCCCTTGTTTAGGTCCTATGTGAAAAAGTTCCACTGTTCTCACTTTAGAGTCTTCATCCAAGAGGGTTACAGTTAGGGGACACAAGTGGTCTGAGGTCTTGCAATAAGAGGTGAAATTGGGCTGTTTGGTTTTGGAGGTTGTTGGGCTTTGGGTTGTTGAGGGGTTTTTTTTGCATCTGCTGGCACCCCTGGGAAATAGATCTGTAAACTGTATTCAGCACTCTGTCATCTGAGATGCTATTCCCAAGCTCACTCGGCATATAGCTGGGAGGATACTGGAATTCAGGAAACCACAAGGATGGATGAGCTCTGTTTCCTTAGCTCCTTCTCCTCTGTAGGGATGTATTTTTTTCTTTGAGGGCTGCTTATTGCTACTTGTCTCCGTGCCATCAAGTTTCTTTGAAAGGCTCATGCAACAGATGAGAATCAGGGCAGTAAGTGTACTCGGCAAGGCTAGCTCCTTTGAAAAGCCATGTTCTCTCCATGTGCTGGAGGGTAAATAGTCCTTTTTAGGTGTTGGGAATGGGACAGTGACTTACCTACTCCAAAATGTTGGCCATGGATCATAGTCAGCATTGGGTGTTGGGGGAAATAGCTCTCAAAAAAGCTGTCAATAAACTAAAATACTATAAAATGATGACTGGAGGAGGCTGTGATTAGACACGTGTTTACAGATCAGCTTCAGAGGCTGTGTCTCTCACTGGAGTCTGAGAGCTCCTCTAGTCTCCCTTTCCTTCCAGTAGACTTGGGGTGAGTGGGCATCAAGTGAGCAGGCTTAAGAGTGCCACTCTCCTGTAGGTTGTGTTCCTTCCAGCAACAGGGTGGGGTATTGCCTTGCTTCAAGCTGCTGGAACCATCAAATGGGTCCAAGCTGGAAGTACAAAGTGATGTGCGCTTGGCTCATAAAGAAATCATGGATTTTATATGAGATGGTTATTAGGACAAAGACAGGAAGAGTTGCATCTAATGGATTCAGAACAAGAGAGCCAGAAAAAATAATAGGTTTTTTTTCAGTCAAGCTCTCAACCAAGGCTGTTACTGCTCCTGTGTTATTTGCAGAAGGAAGAGTAGGAAGGAGTTTGGATACATGTAATTACCATAAAAGAAACTGTTGCTAAACTAGGCCGGCCAGAAGAGCACCTCTGTAATATCGATAAGGGTGGAGCTTTGTCTGTGCCTCGCTCTCATCTGCCTTTCCTCACATACAGCATGGCCCATTTGTATAGGAAAATCTTGGTTGTTCTCAGGATCCCCTTTCTAAAAGCAGAGTCTCAATCCCATGCATATAGACAGCCTGCCAGGGTGCATGAATCTAGCAGTGGGGTGATGCAGCTACTCCCCACAAGTGATGAAGGATCAAGGGTGTGTTCATTTGGTCTGCTAAGCCTGGCAGAGGTTATATACTTTGGGAAATCCGGGCTCTCTTCAGCTTTCATAATAGCTAAAGGGGAGTCAAAATAGATCTGATTTCCTATCCTTTCTGTTATAAATAAATTCTTCTCTGCTTTCTGAAAGACTGTGAAAACTAACTAATATTTATAGCTCTTTGGAGATATGCCCTGGATGATGCTGAGGAAGAAAAAAGTATAAGGATCTCTTGTCCTGTCAGTGTGGGATTGAGGCATGGAGACCTTATTCCTCTACTTCTGCTTCTATTGTCCTATTAAAATGCTATAGACCTGATGCAAAAAGAAACTGTAGCCCAGTCTGGGCTGCAGGCCCAGATCTGAGAGAGCACAGTGTACTTTCATCAGTTTAATTACTTGAGGTGCAGGAGGCTCTTCCACATTAACTAGTCCCCTGCTGAACTAATTGCAATTATGCTGTCTCAGGGTTGCACAGTCTTTTGAGGAAAAGGAGATCGGAGGTCTGTACTAGTAAATGGAGGAGGAACTACCCAGAATCATTAGTCTCTGCTGTCAACATGCACTTAATCTGTCTGTCTCCACTGAAAAGCATTAAAGTCTCCATGCTGAAGAAAAAAACCAAAATTAAATCGTCAGCCTGCCCTGATTGTTACCTTTTTCATTGTTTCTGCCTGGAAATTATTTCCTATGACTCAGTGTATCAGCTCACAGCATCCAAACTGACTCAGCTCATGCACTACCAGAGATGGTTCCATTCCTGTGCCACTCTCTGGAGCCTTCCCTGCTCCAGCTGCAGCTGAACAAACCCAGTTTCACATCTGCTCCCAGTGTGCCTGTGCTGCCCCCTGCAAGTGAGGCAGCCGATGCCTCTGTGTGACACGAGAGCAGCACCAGCCTACCTCAAGGTTGCGGGGGAGCACAAGCAGAGTGCAACCGTGTGGCAAGCCAGGACAGGGAACGGATCTGGCTGAAAACTACCCATGCTGGCTGGCTCAGCTTTCAGCTGCTCCAGGTGCCTGACCTGGTTCACCAGTCACTTGTACCAACACAGGACAGAAGGAGGAGGATGGCCACAGAAATACATGTGAAGGGTGCACTAAGCAGTACTATGGCTATGAAACCATGTCCAGCAGAGGCAGTTGTGCACAGCAGAGTGGAAGGCCCAAAGAAAGAACTGGCTCTGACTCACTCCATCATAGCTGTGGATAGGCCAGCTCTGGGGGAAATCTGAGGAGGAACTGAACTATTAAAAGTCAAACAGCTGAGAAAAGACACAGTCTGATATTAGCAATGTGCATACAAGGCATGAGCTATCTTTCAGAGAGAAAATATTGGGCTGTTTCTCCAAGCCTATCAGTCATCCCAAACTGTGTCTTCTCCTTTTTATTTGTCCTGTGGACAGGTCCCTTCTCTTTCCTTAGACACGTTTTCTCAGCTGCTGACAAGACTACAGTTATCCCCTGCAGAGCAAATAGTGAAAATGGTGAGAAAAATCTGACTGGACCCATAAGGCTGAGGCCTCAGAATGGGACAGCAGTCTGAAAGGTGAACATCCAGAAGTCATTCTCTGACCATGTAATTCAAAACATCAGACACTGCAGGGCAGGGAGTCATGCTGTCAAGCCTGCGTCCTAGTCAGTGCCAACTCATCTGAAATGCCAGGAAGCAGTGAAGGACCTTTCTACCCTTGCTTGCAGGACTGTTCCACCCTCTGGTAATATTGGAAAACTCATTGTCCGTTTTTGCCTCTTTCTTTTATTTTTGTTTTGTGCCTTTCCGTTCCAATACTCAAATGAGGTCACACTCCCTCAGATGATCGCTTTCCTGTCTTGTATCTTGCCTTGTCAGTTAATTCTATCTATTTTGTCCAATGTAACATTGTATAAATGCAGGACCTTTTCACATAGTTTCTCTTGCAGCTCTGTGGTGATGCCTTATTCGGAATCCCTTCCCAATTTCCATTGTGGAAATAGAGGAATGTTTCTGGTGTGGTCACTTTGGGCTGCAAAAAGGGTCTGGTTTCAGAGGAACATGCTCCCTATAGCTATGTGCCACTGAGTTCAGCAAGACGCTGGAGAGGTTTGGAAGTAGTAATTTATGTTCTGCTCCTCATTTCAGATTCCCATACCAAGTGTGCCTGTGTTCCAGCCATCCACCCCCATCCCTGAGCGCCTGGAAGCTGTACAGCGCTACATCAGGGAGCTTCAGTATCCTTTGCTGTTACCTTACTCACTGGTGTGATAACACAGGAAGAAAGAGCAAGAGGACTTTCTTTCCCTGTGACAAACAGAAAAGCTTCTCCTGTTGTAGCTGGAGGAGAACTGAAAGTTGTTCCTTGAAAACAGGAAGCTGGACTTGGGATAATGTTTTGTTTTACTGCTCTGTTTCTTTTCTTTTTTTGCCCAAGTTACCTCCTGGTTCTGTTAACTGCATGTAACAAATGAGCATGTTGTCAAAGGCCTTTCCCCACTACCCACTCTTCTAGGTCAGTGGCTTTACAGTGGTATTTCATTAAAAACACACATACCTGAGATCCTGACAGCCAAGTGTCAGATGTACTACAAACTGCATCACCTCATTGTTAAGGTGTGGGAGAGTTATGGTGATGGGCAAACCTTCTCAGGTCATCCTACTCAATCCCTCTTCTCTGTCTAAACAACACTCAGCCACCCTGCTTTTGTGTATCTGTGGTATGCTACCCCTTTATATGCAGAGCTGCCTGTGTGGCTGTGTTCTGGGAATGAGATTTCTCCATTCCTGTTGTGCTGGAGAGCAAGTATATGCCATGCAAACACGGTCTAATCTCACTGATGAGATACAGATCTAGCTCTGCCTTCAGCCCTAATTCAAGGTAAGAAGGCTGACCTTTTGGCATCTTTCACCCATCCAGGGTGGTTGTGCTCTGGATTGGATCCCAGTAAATCTTAGAATAAGGTACCATGAATGTTTCATTGCTCCATGTATTATGTGCAGATTGGAGCAGGAAGAGATTTATCAAACTATTCTACCCTGGTAACTGGAAAGCTGAGCAGAGCATGTGCTATCAGCATAAACCTTTGGGAATTGGAGTGGAAACCTGTGTGTGGGTATAAGGAAGAGAAGAATTGACAAGGAAATACAGTGGAAATAAGGAGGATGTGTAAGTGGGAGAAATGCAGGAAAGGGAGATAGGGATTTTCTTGTGTTGCTGCTACATTTGTGGGATCATGACTTTGCTGTGAGAATAGTAAATAACATGAACGTCTTTGAGACAAGTTTTCTTCACATTCTACATTCCAAGCTGCCAAGCCCTTAACTTCTTCCTTCCAGGTACAATCACACTGGGACACAATTCTTTGAGATTAAGAAGAGCAGACCTCTGACTGGGTAAGTGCTGGCAGCCTCTACAGCATTTAATCCTTTCTTTGTTGTTGCAGCCCTGCTATACACACTGCTTTTTCTCCATCCCCTGCCCAAGGTCTAGTGGCACTCAGGGCTTTCAGTACTGCAGCTGCATCCTGCTTTGGGTAACTTCATTGTCTGTTGCTTGGGGCATAGCTGTGCAGAGCTGTGTCTGGTCTTTCTCAAGAAAGAGAGTAGGGTTTTGTTTTTTTTTTTTTTGTCATGAATCAGTAAATCCAGTAAACCAAAGACAATGTATTGCAAAAATATGCATATTCTGCCTGCTTCTAATTGGAATGTAACTATATGAACTTTGGAGGGATTCTGAAATTAGGTCCTGCTCTACAAAGGCTTTGTGAAAGCCAAAGTATCTTTACAGGTCTGACTTCACAGCTCCTGTGAGTGCTTTTGCAGCATCTAGGCTCACTAAGCTTTTGGTGACTCATACTTTGAATGAGAAAGGGTATTCTCCTCACTCCAGATGTTGGGAACTGCTGTGCCCCAGAAGTTCCTGGCAATAAGCACCTGATGTTCATTGACTCTCTTAAAGAGCATATGGAGAATTTCCCAAGACTGGCTTCTTACTATTGGTCTAGTCCACAGATTTATGTGAGTCTAATTGCCTTGTTTTGTAATCAGTCCAATGTCTCCTCCATGGTACTCACTGAACCTACGGTTAAGAGACTACGGTTAATGCCAGAGAAGGCTTTATTATCCTTGAGCCTTGTGTGTCAAACATTGCTGGCTCTTGGTCCTTTGAGGGTTTTACTTGTGGAGGCATTGGTGCTGTGGTCTCCCTGAGAACCCAGGTTGGCCAGTAAGCAGTTTTGCTGCCACCCACTGAAGTGAATTCCTTGGAAGCACGTGGCAGAATTCTGGTTTGGATTTAATATTTTCTTAGAGAAGATACTTTGTGCTGTTCTCTATCCTCTGTGAGCCACCCTCTCTCCTGGAAACCTACCTTACAATTATAGTGCAAAAGGGCTGAACTGGCCACAGTGCATAGCACAAGCCCTCTAATTGTCCTCATCTTTCCCTTGTCCCACTCTGTAGGCTGATGGACCTGGCCAAAGAAATGACCAAAGAGGCCCTGCCAATAAAATGCCTGGAAGCTGTGATCCTGGGAATGTATCCTTTCCTCTTGGATTTGTGCATGTCTGCCCATCCTTGTGTTTTTGCCTCTGCTCTCTTGCTTGTGATGCTTTGAGGGTGGTGATAATATTTTCACCAAGCCCCACATTCCTCTTTTTTTCCTCCCCAGTTCTCCCAGAAAACCCCACCAATGAAATCCAAATCCAAGCAATTCTCTAAAGTATCAGAACTAGTCCTTTGGAGTTGCTCATCCTTCACCAAGAAGAGTGGTGCTGCTTTGGTCACCCACATAAGATTGTAAAAGACAAAAGAGCATCTAAAGAGGAGCAAAAACACTAGGTAGAGTTAGGTCAGGAAATCCTTTGTGGATAGCATTGTTCCCTAACTGTCTGCATGTGTTCTGCATTCAAGTAACTTACGGATCCTCCCAAACTTCTAATTATGGTGTATGTCACTTACTAGCTTAGGCAATACCATTATTAGTTCTAGATGTGTGTTATCTTTAAGTACACATCTTTCCTAGCTATCTTTCAGATTTAGTTTGTGGTACTTGGGCTGTAGGTTCTTCATGCACCTGGAAGGGCAGAGATGGTGAGTGAGTGGTTCAGAAGTGGAGGTTGGTGAGTTTTTATCCTGAAAGTGTATGAAACAGTAGCTAGTGAAACAGATTAAAACAAGCCGAGGAATAGTGCTGCGGTGTTAACAGTTTGTGAGCTATGGAATACAGTACACTTAAGGTGCTAGTATTGCAACTTCTGCATCAGAGAACTGCATCAAAATTAACGTCTCTTTGTTGACTGTCTCCTTGAAGAGGCCAAGTCTGTTTCCCCATAACCCAGATGAAAGTAGGGCAGCCTACAATGAGCTGGGCTCTTGACCTGGAGAACAAATCCTGTCTATGTGATGTCTGAATCAATGGGGAATCTGCTAAGTAGGCTGGGAGGGTCTGGAGCAGGCAGGACATGTCTCGTCAGGAAACTGTTATCAGCAGTTATTTCCTGAATAATGGCTGTTGTCAGTTACCTCACCAACAACATGACCACACTGGACCGTTTCCCCATCAGCTTCAAAACCCACTTCTCAGGGAACTACTTCCGACACATCGTGCTGGGGGTGAACTTTGGCGGCCGCTATGGGGCACTGGGCATCAGCCGACGTGAGGAACTTATGTACAAAGCACCTGTCTTCCGCACACTGAGCGAACTCATCTTTGACTTCGAGGAGGCGTATCGCCGCTGCTGGCACACTCTGAAAAAGGTGAAGCTGGGTCACTGTGTGTCCCATGACCCACACAGCGTGGAGCAGATTGAGTGGAAGCGCTCCATCCTGGATCTAGACAAGCTAACACGGGAAGACTTTCGCAAAGAGCTTGAGAGACATGCCCGTGATATGAGGCTGAAGGTAAGCAGCAAGGATGGAGTAACTCACTGCTACATCCACTGCCTTGCCTGGCTGCTGGTGTACTGGGGGAATGAAGTGACAGGAAACTTTCTACTCCTAGATGTGTGGAGCACAAAGTGAATTAAAGGCTGGGGCCTCTTTCCTACTTAATACCACACACTTTATACAGGCTGGTCCCCTTATGGATGCTTGTGCAGTGCTGCAGTTGTGATTAGGTTGGACTGTATACAGTCCTTGGAGCCATAGCTGTCACTGTAACTTGTTTTTTCTGGCTTTTGCATTTTTGATGCACTTGCCTTGCCTTTTTTTCTTTTTTTTTTTTTTCCCATATAATAAATCATTGTTAGTTTTTGTGGGTTTTGTTATTACTCACATTGGTATTTTGCTCATGTAGCTCTTAATTTTATTTTTCTGGCAGATTGGGAAAGGAACTGGACCACCATCTCCCACCAAGGACAGAAAGAAAGATGTCTCCTCCCCACAAAGAGGTCAGGCCAGCCCCCATCGGCGAAACAGCCGTGGGGACCGACGGTAAGTGGGGCTGTTGGGCAGGAAACCTATCTAGAGCATCTGTTTTACTCAGACTCCACCTTGCTGTTTGGGTTTGGATCCTTCTGGTGTCCTACAGGGTTTCTTTAGAACAGTGGATATTTGTCTGACCTGCAGTAGCATTCTTCCCTAGTCAGTACCATTGTGAGTTTATCATTGCTTAGGGAGTTGAGGGGACAGCTGGGTTTTTTTGCTTGCTTGTGTTGGCAGGGAGGAGGAGGAGGCAGCTCAAACAGACAGTGATGTTGGTAGCCAACTTTTAACCTTATGCATGGGTCTGAGCTCTGGTGCCTCACAGACCTGTGCCTCAAAGAGATTCCAAAAATTATTCTGCTGACAGCAAGGTTGTTTTCCTGATAATAACCTGGGGTTCCAGAGTGGACCTCCTACTTGCTAACTTGCATTCTGTTCTGTTGAGATCATTGGGAGAATGACTGGATGCTGCAGAATAGTCCTGTCCTCAGTAGTGCAGGATCAGTCTGAAGCTCTGTGTACCTTTTCCTGTGCTGCCATCTCTATGTGCAGCATCACCTGACTGAAAAAGTTTCTGAAGAGCTGTTACCTTCTTTGCTCACAGGCCATCTGGTGAGAAGAAGCCTGCCGATTCCAAAGCCATGCCAGACCTCAACGGGTACCAGATCCGGGTATGAAGAGAGCTGTGCCTTGTGTGCCTGGCTCCATGGACTTCTTGCTGGCCACAGTTGGGACCTGGATCCACCTGCAGTGATTCTGACAAATGGGACAGGGGAGTGGGAGCAAAAGAGAGTGCTGATTTTCCCAGGTACTTACTAGTGGGCCAGTCCCAGAGCTGGATCCCATGGGTCCCAGAGGATTCACTCGCCTGTTTCTGGGACAGGTGACCATCTTAATTCACTTAAGTATTTTTAAAAAAAAAAAGAAAAAAAAAGGAAAAAAATCTGTACATTACTGGGAGTTTGCTTTAGGAAGACTATGAAGTGAATGGGGTAGTGGACTTGCTATCTTTGCCTTGACAGCAAGTAGATGGAGCATCTTGTCAACAGTACTTCTTCCCTGTGTGCACAGAAGTCTTCAACCCCTGCTAGGCCTGCAGGGCTGAGGGAGAAGTGATGCTGGAATGGGATGGCCCCTGCATCTTGTACAAAAACTCCTGGTTTTGTCATTATGAACACTTTGTTTATCATTGCTCTTGTGAGAGTAGGTCTGAATTTGCTCAGCCTGATTTATTGACCATACAAAGTCTTCTCATCCAGAAAAAACACATCTTGTATGTTTAGTCCTGCCTATTTCAAAGTATTTCATTGTCTCTGAGGGGGTAGACAATGGAATGCTGGTGAACTGTTGCTCTAAGTCCTTTGGTGGTTGAGTGGATCAGGATATGCCTATACCACTGCTACATGAAAACAGGCATAGAGAGCTCAATTGTTCCAGCAATGCAGATGGGGCAGGTGGGGGCTGGTGGAAAACCTGAACTTCACATTATCTCTTCATCAGCCTTCTCTCTATTAACTTCTAGTGGCTGCTACTGAGAAAGCTTGTGGCAGGCACTTCAGTCACTGAGGTACGAGCTTTAAGAGTAAAAAGTTAAAGGAGGATGTAATCATGTGAACAGGTTTTACAAGCATTTTTACCTTTCCACAAGGCTCTTGCTCCTTCCTTCCTGTAGTGTTAGTGCCAGAGTTGCATACACTTGTTTGTGAGAAGCTCTGCTCAAGGAAATTGCAGCTGCTTTCAGGACAGCTCACCCTGGAGCCTCCTGAAAGCAGTTCCCCACCCCAGTGCCAGAGCTGTGCTTGTGTTCTGGCTCTTTGTATAGCTGCAGTATGTAACAGCACCACTTACACTAACCTTTCCCAAAGGGCTGGGCTGGGCCTTTCTGCCACTTGTGGCCTTTACTTCCTATGCTTCTTTTGGGGGAGTGTTGTACTACTGCTTAAGCATATAATGCTTGTCAGAAATGGAATATTATCAGACCTCTCTGTTTGAGGCCTAGGGTATGGGAACAGTGGGATTTCCAGAACTCAGAACAGCATGATCTTAAAGTGATTTGGATGCATGGATCTGGGGGATGCAAAAACTGAGCTTGGGAGTGGGAGTATCCTGGAGAGAAACAGTCTTGTTTTATCACAGCACTGACAAGGAGCTAAACTTAAGTTAATTTTGTTAGCCTGGTGGCTTATTCTTTCCTTTCTATGTTACAAACATGATGTAGCTTAGCTCTACTAGTTTTTTTTTTGGTGCAGTATTCCTGTGCCACATCCTCATAATAAGCAGAGCTATTTTGGTGGCAGAGAATGGGTTCTTAACGCCAAACAAATCAGCTCTTCTGGCTAGTTAAAGCAGTTAATCCTCGAAGCACCACCCACAAGCGATTTAACTCAGACCTTACAGGTTCCTAATTGTACATCCTTAACTGTGATGTAACTTGCAAGACGTATCCATACCACTGCAGTCAGTCCTTCCAATCTCCCTTTGTAGTCTATGCTTTTCTGCTGTGCTGTACAACCAGGAGGAAAATCTGTAAGAAGGTGGCAAAGTTGCTGCTGAGCCCAGAGGAGGTTAATCCAGAAGAGGATGCCAGTTTCCACAGTGCAGTGCAACACCTGTCCACTCCCTTATATTCTAGCTACATGCAACAACTGAAGTGAACAGCAGCAGTGAGCCAAGCAGCCATTTGAACGTGTCCTCTGGTCATTTTTGTGTGGCTGTAAATGAACATATTTAGTGTCTGGGTGCTAACGATGACGTTAGCTGTAAAGGCACCACAGCTACCTGTAAATAATATGGGTCACTTGGAAGCCACAAACTGCCTTTGCATAATGTTTACTATGCAGCGGACTGAAAGTTCAGATGCCACTGTGAACCATATGACAAATACAAGCAGCAGTCAGCAAGGGGAAACTGACTGTCAGGTTTTATTAAAGTGGATGAAATCCAGAATTAAAAAAAAAATATATAAAAGATGCCTAGAATGTATCTTCACTATGACTTTGTTTAGTCAATTGGTTAGTTAATTCAAAGTAACTGGAGAGCTCTTGAGAGTAATTAGTAGTTTACTACAGAGAGCATTGAATAACTGGACAGACTTGAGCTTTTTTAGATGGAAAGAGGAAATGTGGGGGTGGGAGAAGACTTTACAACAGATGAGACAAGTCGGGGTAAGCTGCAAGTTAATGATGCTTTCTTGAGAGCAGGGCAACAGGGGTGTTCAGCAGTGTTAGATCACCAAGGCAGAATGGCTTAAAACAAAATGCTTTGTTTGACTTTGTAATTAAGAACTTTCCTGCAGGATGTAACTGAGGTCAATAGCTTAGAAAAAGCTATTGGCTTAGAAAAAGCAAAGGAAATGGATGTTTAAGATATGAATGACAGGTAGAGTTCAAGGTCTCTTAATCCTCAGCTGCAGTTAGACAAGAACATCCTCTTTCAAGATCCAGTTGCACAATTATGTATGTTAGGAAGTATTTAATTATTTGATTTTATCTAATGTTAATTAACTTCTCAAGATGGACACAGGAGCAGACAAGTGCACTCTGCTAGAGTTACCATTTCAAGCCTTCTACTGTGTTTCTCTGTGTAGGATTCCCGCTCCTTACTGCTTCTGTATCTCCAATTCAGCAGATGGTACAAGAAACTGGAAAAGGACCATAGAGTTTTCCCCCTCTTGCTCCCCCCATCTTTGTAACAGGATGAATCAATTCAATACAAAGCTTTGCTTCCTTCCTAACAAACAAAACCACATCCTTCCATGACAGGGAGGATTAATGCAATCTAGCTTTATGCTGTAAGCTGAGGGTACAGTGCAAGACAAACTTTAGCACTTTGACTTCTTTCCTCCCCCACCTACCTGGTCTGGTTTCTGGTCTGTCTGCCTTTAACCATAAGGAAAAAAGGCTGTTGATGAGAGTCTTTTTCACTTCTGCAGGCTTTAGAGCTACAGAGAAAGAATGCTAATGTAAGTCATACTCCTTTAGTGCCTGCAGAATAAGGAAGATGGATCTCAAGGAGTCCTATTAATTTTTAATGTTAAATATTAATAGGGTCGCTCATGTAGCTCTGTGATGTAAATTTCACTGTTCAGTAGGTCTCACATGATGTCTGTTCTGCAGTGCAAGTCCTGTGAACTCTGTGGAAAGGAGCTGTGTTTGTACTCTGGGAATGGATAGACACTGTTTGCATTGTATGTGAAGCTGAGGTGAGCTTTGAAAGACTTCAACAAATGCTGACCTATTACCGGTGAAACTATTCTAAATGTAATGCAAACCTTGAAATAAGGAGCCCCTCTTGATGCTTTTATGTAGACAAGTCCCTTACTACCTGGCCAACTGCAAGTTTTACTGATTCATTAGTGAGCAAAACTCTGTGCTACAGCATCACTCTGATACAAACTTTGTATATTAAAGAGTGGGGTTGGGTGTCCATCAGTCTGTGACACGGTAACCTCTTTTTTTTTTTTTTTTTTTTTTAATGGTAGAAGCTAAAGGCGCCTTTAGAAAATTGACGTGTGTTGTGGAGTGCTTTTTTTAAGTTACTATTTTACCTGCCGGTCAGTACATAGTTTCCTTGGATCCATCAGAATAAATTTTTGCAGAACTGTAATTGAAACATAGTTTCTGTTCACATAGTAATTGTATTGCTGTTTTCAATCTCATTAACTGGATGAATTTTAAGTATTTCAGGTGAAAGCCTTAATCAGGTGCCTGCCCCCTAAGGCAGACACATATGTGGTGTTGTATAGACTGGAACATGACTGTCCTTAAAATTTCAGAGTTTAAGAAACTATAATGAACAGAAGAAAGCTCCTGTTAGCCAAATGGCATGAGTCTGGATTAGATTGGCTTGACCTTGCTCCAGTGGCACTGGCTAATCACTTCAGGTGTTTGCTTTAGCTACCTGCTTCTTCTGAGTGAAGTATTTCAAGTGGTCCTGATGATCAAACAGTAGTTATAGGCAGGGGGTGTCCCAGGTGTATTGTGTGTGCAAGTCTGGCTGAAATAACACCACTCATTCCAGTGGCCTTGCACTGTTGTCCTGACAACATTTAGACCTGCATTATGCATTTATAATTTTACTTAACAAAGCAAGTGCTATTCTGACTTGATGTTTGCTCTCCCAGAGAAAGGTGGAGATGGCCCCTCTACAGCCAAGCTGAACTCCTTAGGGAATTTAATATTTTTGTGTGTCTTCTGAGCAGGTGTTTACTTATATCACAACCACTCTCCTTCAGTGGTGCCGTGGCCCTTTCTGCTCAAGAGCAACTCAGTTTAGGCCCACAAGGCTACTGAATCCCCCATAATCTCTGCAGAGCAGAGTCTCCCTCCAGGTCAGGGTTGAGATGGTGCTAGTGGGACCAGAGCGGTCCACTTCCATGCACATCAGTATTCTACTCCAGCACTGATAGGGTGCTCCAAAACCATTTACATCTTTATCACTGGTACAGCTCAGAACTAAGAAATCGAAAGTTTCTTTCTTTAAGAACAGTATCATGTGTGTCTTTTTGTAATTAATCAGTGTGATTCTGTGTTCTTACATAGCCAATACAGAATTTTTATTTAGATTTAGTTTTTACTGCACTTCCCATGGCCCTCATGTTGATACTTCTTTCTGCTTCCTTTGACACTTACACAATAAAATTCCCTCTGTACTGCTCTCAGCTTGTGCAGAGAAAACAAGTTGTCTGTACTGTCCTTCTTTTTGCTTTAAACCTTCCCATTACATGTCAGCTGAAAGTCAAAGGGACAGCCTTGAGTGATGGTATCAGGCAAATTATGTAAAGATGTCCTTTACTTGCTACACTAGTGGACATGGAAGAACCCTCATCCTCCTTTAATCATCTGAACAGGTGAGTATGTCTGTGCACACAGAAGCAGTTGCCAGAGTAAGTAAAGCACATATGTGGCTGTTTAGCAAAGGCCAGAATTCATGTTTTCCCTCTTGAATTGCCATCAGTCAGGCTGGATGGGAAAAAAAATCAGTGCAGGCAGCATCAAAAATTTCACTCTTAAAATACTGCAAAAACACTGTAAGAGTTAATACAAACTTCTTCTTGGCACTGCTCAACTTTTCAATGTACAATTCAGTCTCCCTTCCTGGCCTGAAAAGCAATTCTCTTCAAAGTCTGTTTAGTGACCTTCCAGACTAATGACCTCACCAAGTCTTCTCAAGACAAATGCTGGGTTAATAAAGGACAGTCAGCTGCAAGATTCAGTGCAAGGATCCCCAGCAAGGGGATCCAACTTTATTCACGCTATCATCTTTCAGGCATAACATACCCCTTCTCTCCAGGGAAATGAGTAATAGCTGGGACCAGGGCCAGGCTGTAGGCAAGCCTACAGTGTGTATAGGAAAGGAATAAACATTCTCTGACCTGTTACTCCAAAGAGAAAGGCACATGCAATAGTCCATCTTCGCCAAGTTAATTATATGAACTGCTTCTGCCCTGAGGGAAAGTAATTGCACAGTTCTAAACATCTACTTCAGCTGCTTGCTTGAAAACACCCTCTGCTCCACGCCTTATAGATTTTGCTTTAAATCAGGTAACCCTTATATCCCCTATGGATGTATAGATCAGGGTGGAGTGAGAACAGCAATGTGGCCACAGACTTTCTGCTCCCTCTTACATCAGGCTTTTCCCCTGCAGGTTGTTCCTGCAGTTTTAGTTTTCAAGTCAGTTAGAGATTATGTTGCTTGGATCTTAAGTGGAAAATCTTTATTGTGGGAAGGATAAACAACATGTCGAAGCAGAAAACTTAAAAAAAAAAAACAAGAAACAAACAAAAACCCATACCTGTCAGTTTTTACACTGAGAGGCCCAAGATTTAAGGCTCTCACATGTCTAAAAGCACACAGAAATTCATTCATGAGAGAGTGAGACTGAGCCTTAAAAGCACCATTCATGCAGCAACTGCAGGATTATGGCAGGCAAAGGCATTTGACATGCTGTGGATAGCAGGCCATGACAGAATTAAGTTAACTCAGCCAGGTTTGTTTTCTTGGATTTTATTTTTATTTTGGCAGAGTGAGTGCTATCCTATCTCTAACTTCATTTTAAAGGAGGAAAGGAGGAGAGGAATAACTATAGAATAACTACAGCATTCATCTACTCCCAGTTCAAGAGCAGCTCCAGGCACTGGCCAATAACTGAATATATAGAATAAATGTACGTAGAAGGCTTTGCATCCAGAAAGAAAATAACAAAAAACTTAACAAAATTGTTAAGGCTTGAAGCCAAGGGGTTTTTTTTGTTTGTTTGTTTGTTTGGTTTTTTTTGTTTGTTTTTTTCTTTTTTTTTTCCTGGTATGTAGAAATTAAAGACTGGATGGAACAAATACATCTTTTGTTGTAGCACAAGCCAGTGTCTAGCTTAGTCCTACCATTTGCAAACTTGGACCTTGAAAGCTGCTGTCTTATCAAAGTTACAAAAATTTTACAGCTATTATACAAGAGCACAAGAATGCACAGTCTAAATCTGAAAGAAAATAAATAAATTTTTAAATAAATAAAAATAGCATCAAGACTGACATTTTCAGTGGAAGCTGGAGGACAACTTGCCTTGACAGGAGAAACCATGTATAGCTGACAAAAGGAGTTAGAGGCATGCCAGCTGTTTAATCTGTCATCTTGGTTATCATTGTAACAGGTGAGTTTCCTTCAGAAACTCAGTATCATACTTAAAAACACAATGCAGTAAATTCAGTTCAGCTTGTGCATACAGGCCAGGCAGCTACAGTCTGGTAAGAAGGAGGTCACAGCTAGCAATTCAATTAGCCTGCACAACAGGAAGCCTGAAAGGAGATGGTATCCCACTAACCCTTTTGTGCTCCCCCTTTAGGTAAGCAACAAAAGGGTTCATTTGGATGACCCGTGGATATGTCTGCAAATATCTAAACAGTACATCCAATAAATGTTCCATACTGAGGTGGTGGCAATGGGAGCAGTTATTGGACTGCAGCAACACCCTGCTTTGCAGACTGCTTGCCAGCACCATCATCAACACATCGTTAAGAGCAGGACTCATACCTTGATCCACTGAGATGCTGAACTTCTTATGACCTCTAGGAGACACCTCAGAGAAGACAAACTAAGGTCAAGTATATTTCAGAGTTCTGCCTTCACAAAGCAGGTGGCGTATAGAGCACAAGCAATAAATCTGAAACTCGGGTGTTTTGTTTTATATAACATATGTTACTCCCATCTGAGTGGTTTCAGAGCTCCCACTCCTCCCACTTAATTCTTCAGGGGTGAGGAAACTCACTACCTTACATCTTGACACCATTTATATGTTGCATGTATAATAACACTTAGCCCTAGAGAATTGCACCCATAACTTTTAACTGAAGAAATACAGCTGCAGAAAAAATAAACATCAGTAACTCAGATAACTGGATAGAGTAGTCATGGGAGAACAGCTGCTGGAGAGATAGTCATAAGAAAAAGGCATGGAGAAAGAAGACCTCAAACAGCAGCCAAGTTTCATTTATTAAGAACAGGAAAGAAGCTAGAGCAATTATATTGTTTACCACTCCTCACATCCCATGTAATTGGGAAAACTGATTATGAAGGGCAACCTCCTGAAGCAATGAACTTAAAACTGCGAAAATGAAGGAAGTCCAACTTCTATCTAAATAGAATAACTAAATACAGCCTAGCAGCTGTGGTGCAAACAAAGCTGTTTTTTAGCAAAGATACTTAGTCAAATACTTGATTGCCTCAACAGCTGCATGCTCCTGCAGCTTAGGAGGCTGTGAACAGGGAACATACACACACTGCCAGCAGTCTCTGGCATCACTTCTCCCAGTCTCCCTGAACTCTACATCACTACTAAGGTCATGTAGCTGGTAATTACCTCTGTGACACCTTCCCTTTCTGAGCATTGCAGATACTGCTGTTCTACTTTCATAACCATTTACAGATCCCTCTGTAATTCATCAGAAAGCTGTGTTAATGAAAACTCATCATGCATTTAGGTCCAGAAACAGTTTTAAGACCTACATCTAGAATCTCAGTTCTGCATCCCATAACAAAGCTCATTACCACAGGCTCTGATTGTATCTGTGAGTGCTGTTCTTAAAGCATCACAAAACATTCTTTTTCTCCCAACTATATGCTAGTCACAATTTTACAGTTAGGAACTTTCTACCAACCTCACATCCAAACCTCTCCTATAATCCCACACAGTCAAGAAGCATACACAGGTCTCCAGATCCATTTGATATTAACTCCAAATTGCTCTAGAATATAGGGGTTTTTATTTTCCTGAAATAGACCACCTCTGTAAAAGTCCATACCAGAGCTTCTGTGACAGTGGTCAAAATAAACACAGAGATCAAGTCTTCAACTCTGCCTTTGTGTCTCTATAGAGTCACTAGCAATGGTCCTGCATTTCTGCCATACTTTCACCTATGAGTGCCCAGCAAAGCATGTGTAAGCCAGGGCTTTGAGAGCTGCAAGCCACCCTGGGAACATTATAACCTCCAGAAATAAGAATAAGGGGACTTGTAGGCATCGTCCTGGGGTTTCTCTGCACATGACTCGATATCCAGTGTTCAAAACCTTAATTCCAAGTGCATACCACATTATTTCATGCATGGAAAGGGAAAGCATTAGTTTGACCTGTGCAACACTAGATTTTCCAGCAAAGTATAGCTGGAACCTTAAAACCTCCCTGAGATGCTTCCATGCAATTTGCCCACAAGTCAAGGTTTTTGTTTATGTAAAATGGAAAAAGCACTTGTGATACTGGAACACAGGTCCTCCACCTGAGTTATATCACAGGACTGGCAGGGTGCTTCAGGCAGTCCAGGGGCAACCAGTTCATCTGCTGGTGTATGGTGCACACCTTATGGGTGTGAAGAGAGCTCAGTCTGGCTCTCCTATGGGCAGCTTTCACACACACACACACACACACACACACACACACACACACACACACACACACCTCCTCATCAATTGACCTCAGACTCAGCCAGCAATTACAATAGAAGCAGAGAGCTAAAGTTCTAACACCATGTGTCACAGAATTTTTTGTGGTGCCTTTGGTTGGTTGTTGTTAAACCTTCAGTGTCTTCTAAGGTTCCTATTACAATGTTAACAGCAAGGAGTCATCTGCAACCAGGCTGCCTTCTGGCAACCTTTTTGAGCCAGATAGAAAGCAAAGCTCTCAGTTCACCCTTTCCTTCCCTCCCTTTATAAATGCAACTGCTTACAAAATCAGAGTAAGAGTACTTGCAGAAATCAGTCAAACTGTGAGATAGTCATAAAAACGCACACCTCTGCATCCATCCCTCCCCATGTACCAGTGCCATGCCAGAACTATTACCTAAGGGCAAAATAATTCATACCCCTCCAAGACTGCTGTTCACTTAGGGAAATTCACAAATGGTAGCAAAAGCCATCCACACAACACCAGACAAATACCACACCATCTTGCAGGGCAAGAGGGGAATATGCAGTCCTTACCTGCTCATAAGGGCACAAAACACAACTCCCTCCCCCTCCCCCCCACCTTGTTTTTGTAGTTTACAGAAGTGAGCTGTAAAAGATCAGCAGTATTCCTTTCTTAGGGAGGGGGGCAAGGGTTCCTGAATGCAAATCTTTCTGGGGAGGGAGGTGGGGGATGGAGGGGGCAAGACAAGCCCAATGCCAAAGAAGCCACCTCTGGGATTTAGGGATGTCTTGGGAGATTAAATTAGGCTCATTTCTTCCCTCTCTTCAACCCTCATTACTTTCTTGTGTAGCCAATTTGCCCTCTTTCACCTCTTAGCCAGCAAAACCTTGCAAGCAAGTCTTCAGAGGTTCAGCAGCCAGAAATACAAGGTGCCGCAGTTACTTTGTGGTATTTTCTTAGATTAGAAGGATTTTATTTTCAATAAAGAAAGTAACATTTAAAATATCAAAGTCCCTCAATATAGACCATGAAGAACAAACAATGTTTCAAGTCTCCTGTACCTTCCTGCAAAAACCTGAGGTGGGACTGGATTTCTTGCCTTGTTTGTGAACAGAAGATTGATAATGTTTCTACCAATATTGATTTCTGCCAAGACTGGTTTCATCTCTTGAGGAAAAACTGAGCACCAAATGTCAGGCTGAACTGGGGAATTTACTCTAGGTACAGGCTCGACTGCTTTTGTACTGGCCAAGCCACTGCTTACAAAAGCACACCAATAGGACACCAACGGTATGCTGGGATCCAAGTGACTGCAGTCTGGCTCCAAGTTACACAGCCTTCCCCTTCCTCCCAACGCATGTCAAGAGACAGGAGTTGATCCTAAGGGTTCTATCTACACCTAAACATGGCTGGATGCAGAAGAAAGATGCAGCAAGACTTCAGTCTGGCACAGGAGATGGATACTAGAGGTTGGCCATCGACCCCTGGAGGCTGAATGCAATAGGGAGTGCACAAAGAACAGGGCAAGTGACAAGATCAGCTCTTCCATCTGATGGCTCTGCTGACTCTCACATGCCTTCCATTTTCATCTCTCTTTTGGGACAACCAGAGTTATAGCCTTCTGGGGTTATCATGACTTAGGGGGTAATTTTTTCCACAGGATATTCACTGGGAGGATCCTAAATATTTTTGCTAAAAATGACATATTAAGTACCATTCTGAGACTGCTAGAAAGGAAGGAAGCCTTCCCCAATGTCTCTAGGCTCTTGCTGCAGTTCTACAGCTGCTGCAGGCAGCTCTGGAGAATCCTTGGTTCCATTCCTGGCAATCCCATTCCCTGGTCCATCAGTCACAGCAAGCAGTTTCTTTAGAAACTGTTACACCACACAAACCCTCCTGTCATCAAGTAAGCCCTTACAGATTATTAAGTAAAAGACATTTCTAAGCACTTAGCAGATCAAATCTAAAAGGCAACACAACAACGCAAAGTACTGAATTATTACTGAGAAATTAGAAGAACTATTGTTTTGGTGTGAAAGAGTACTGGCTTATACATTCCATGCTCCTTGGTAGCAATTAAGCTAACCAAAAGCAGATAGCACTGTCCCTCTCTTTTCCAGCTCCTTGAAAATCTTACACAGGGACAAATAAACAAGGGCATTATGTTGGTTCCTGCAGCACAAGAACACCTGCTAAACAAGGCAGTGGAACAAGAATCTCTTTAAGAGATGCTAATGCCTGAATGCACCTGGCATCCCACTGGGAACACAGCTCAGGTTTGCAGAGATGCAGAAAATACCAATGCAAAAAGCACTCCAACTCTTCCATCCCTGTGTTTAGTGAGGGTGTGAGGGGAGAAAAGGACTTTCAGGGCATCACAAAGAAAATTATTTTCTTGCAAGCAGGTTGTGCAATCCAGAGTCTCCACTGCTGTATTCAGAACAACTTTTCTTTAGGGAAGGGGAACCAACACTAACTCTCTCTGAGGCTGGAGATCTCCAAGCCGAAGCTAGCCAGCAGGCAGAGATGATCAGATGAACAAAAAGGATTTGGTAAGCCATTTGCCATCAAGAGGACATCTTCAGAGAGAAGGGAAAGACGGCCAAGCAGCTTCAGGGCTCCATCCTTGTACAGCCTGCGACCTGACAAAGGAAATGGGAAGAAACATCAGCCAGAGACTGGCACCACAAATTAACTCTGCACACTCACAAAGGGATGCTTGTCAATCCTTTCCTGTTCTTTCCCTGATAAATGAAGACAGCCTGCACAAACACTACATGCACCTTTGAGCCTAGATGTGAAAGCAGTGAGCATCCTACAATACTGCTGTTCACGGTTTCATATACTTGCAGGCATAGGAAGCAAGAATACACTAAATTCACCAGGTAGTTGCTTATATGAGAAGTACCTTTCTTGAACTGTGGCCTAGCAATAGCTTCAGATTTTCCCCCGAGGAGGAATTAATCTATTCATTCCTAACCTGTTCCCCAAACTTGATTCTGATGTGACCCAAATGAGCTCCAAGAGAGTTCCTGGATGCATTTACATGCAGTTGTTCATCAACAGAACTCCTGTTTCAGGCAGCAGAGAGAAGGTGCCACTGAAAAAGAACCAGAGCCACCTCCTTCCAAGAACAGTATGTGGTCTCAGACAGACCAGAAGTCCAAGCCTTGAACTCAGGACCCAGCACTGCCTGTTACCAGGAGCACAAGTGAGATATTTATACAGAAGAAAAGAATCTATTCTGTTCTAGCTTCCTCAGAAGTCTATGTGAACGTAAGCAGCCTCATTTCTTCACAGCAAAGATAAACAGTGTCTTCTCATGGTACATGAGCAAATGTTACTTCCACCTTGTGTATTATTTCAAAGACAGATCCTGTAGATCCACCAGCTTAATGAAATGCACTGCCCATCTGGCCTGTCTCACAGTCCTCTTCCAAAGACACAGGGATAAGCCCTGCACTGCCACACTCACCTGCCTTGCTCTCCACAGGCTCTGCTGAGTAGAAAATGTAATCAACAGTGGCTCCAAGCCCCATGGGCATTGTTGTGACCTCTGGGCGTCCTCTCTGTGGCAAGAAGTGGCTGTAGACAGAGGTCAGGTTGAGGCCATGCTGGATAACACCTGAACACCTGCATACAAACAGTCACTGTTTACCAAGAAAGGAAAGAGAATTATGCCTTTTTGGTTCTGCAGTCACAGCTGAATGTTCCCTTGCTGATGCAACTATCTAAACTACTCCTACTTTGTAGGCGCATAAAATCTTTCAGAACTATTCACTCCACTTACACCAAAGCAAGACATACTGTGAATTTCCTTTGTCTTCAATACCCAGTCCTGTATATGCTTATGCCCTTCATTCTCAATCTCACCAACACAATGCTTACAGAGCAGCATCCAGCTGCTGGGACAATCCTGGGTGGACCTAGCTCTTCCAGACAGCCCTCCATACTCTCTTTCACTCTCACATTTACTTCAGTCTTTACTTCAGCCAGATTTCCAGGGCTCAGAAAAACAAGACTGAGTTTGAAGACTGTGGCCATTGAAGGTGCAGCAAGTTACCTTGGGATGAATGGCTGGGGATCAGGGTCTTTCACCATGGCAGCAGGCTTGGGCCAGTGTGCAGGGCGGTCTGCAAAGGAGCAAAGAAATTCCAGCCAGACCTACACAGATCCCAGAACAGGCTGCTCATCCCAAGTCTGAGAAGCTTCTCCTGAAACCAAATGAATCTTCTTTTGCCCAAGAAGAGCAGATAGCTTCCAGTCATGAACATCATAAAGGAAAATATCCAAAGGAAACACAAGCTGTAAGACTAACAGGAACATCCCTAGAGCAGATCAGTGCAAACAACTGAGAAGTCATATTCTGTCCTGCTGAGGACATGTCCTTAAAGCATTTAATATTACCAAAGTCCAGGGTATTTCATGCTTTGCTCTCAAAAGAAAGTTTGCTTGTTTTAGCCTACAGCTTACTCAAAGGGTGTCTAGAAAGGCAGAACAGAAATAGAGAAAGCAGAACCAGCCATGCCACAAGGCCCAGAGGTGCAGGAATGTCTACTGGGTACCAGCTTCCAGAGACATCTATATTGCGACCTTCATGTATCATTACAGTCTTCAGGTTGTTCTCTGCCACCAAAATCTTGAAGCAGAAAAAAGAAATATACATATGTGTTTCAGCTTAAAAGAAGTTTATAAGAAACAACTTCAAGAAGCTGAATCTCAGTGCATCTCAAGGAACACAGTCAGTGTGTGTGATGGAAGAAAGTGTACTTCTCTGAGCTCTCATGGAATCTAATCACAGTCACAGAAGACACCCTCCTGCCTTTCCCTTTCCTCACCAGGCATCACCTCCACCTCATGCTTTCCTTGAAATCATAGAATCATACAGTTATAGAACAGCCTGGGTTGGAAGGGACCTTAAAGATCACCCAGTTCCATCCCTCCATCCCATGGGCAAGGATGTCACCCACTATATCAGGCTGCCTATGGCCCCATACAACCTGACCTTGAACATTTTTCAGGGATGTGGCATCCACAACTTCTCTGGGCAACCTGGCCCAATGCCTTACTACGCTCTATGTAAAGAATTTTAGGAACTTTAAAACTAATTTCCCTTGTCCCATCACTATATACCTGTGTAAATAGTCACTCTCCGTCTTTTTTTATAAGCCCACTTTAAGTACTGGAAGGCCACAATGAAGCCTCAGTGGAGCCTTCTCTTCTCCAGTCCAAACTCTCTCAGTCTGTCCTCAGAGGAGAGGCTCCATTGAGCTAGGAGAGTGACAAGTTGAAAAGTCTCCCATTAATACCTGGTTTAGCATCTGTCACACCTTCCAGGAGGACCAGCTGTGGTGGTCGTTCACAGGCAACATCGCAAAAGCGGAACTGCAGCAGGAAGTCACGGCTGTATTCACGTCTCCCTGCAAAGAAAAGTAAAAATTAAAAGAAGAAAGTAACTGCAGCAAAGTCACACCTCCAGGGAACACCTACCTATATTTTAGACCTTTGGGCCTCTTAGAGCTCTTTAGTTTGAGAGAGGCTTTTGTGCCCAAGCGCTCTGATACCATGAGAATATAAATCACCTAATAACCTACATGTAGAACAGATGTGTAGAACAGAGCACCGCTATTGCTATCCCTCAAATGCAACAGTCATTTTTGGCACAAAGTAAGAATGTCTTCTCTGAGACACCAAAAGTTCAAGGGACTTTTGAGCAGATAGATCAGTTAGTCTGCAACTCCAGGAAATGTCTGCTGAGAAAAACATTTCTGGAGATCAGGTTGAATACAAGTTCTACATTCAAGATTTTCACAAAAGCTATTTTGTGTGGGCTCCATTTTTTAAATTCTCTCTATTGGTGCAGATGACAGACATGATTCTAACTGGGTCTTAGGAATGATTTCTTTACAGTGGTTTGCAAGTACTATCCAAAACCACACCCCAAGCACCCGGAGATTAAAGCAGTGCCTGTTGAACACAGTTTACAACTGCACAGAAGCATAAGTCTGGGAATATGAAAGAGACACGTAGAGTAAGTGTTACTGGTAGAGGAACATTCAGGTCCTGACTAGAGAAAGAAAATAGCAGAAATGCAATAGGTTCTGGAAAAAAATTGTATTTAATTCATATACAAAGTAGGAGGAGAGAATTTTTTTGTCAAGTGCCTCATGCAGCATGTGCCCAAGCTACTCACAGAGACAGCAAGGCCCACAAACTGCCCATCCTCAGCAAACTCATATTGTCAGTGCATATTGGAGCTCACCAGGTTTCTTTGGCTGACACAGGGTGACATACTGGCACTTGTCTGTAACACCCAGTGAACTTGGCCACAGTGGAGCCAGCAGCTTCCGTGAATACAACTGTTGGGAAAAGTCTTCCTGACCAGACACCTGCAAGAAGGCCAGGAAAGGAGAGCAACCATCAGTAGCACAGAGCAGATGTGCAAGCTATAGACAATGTACATATATACACTTGCCAAGATCAAGACAGGAGAATGCCCTCTTAGAAAGGCATGAACTAAGCTATTCAGAGTATGGTAAAGGTATAATAAACCTTCAGCTGTAGAGGACAGATACAATTAGCTAAAAGTCACCTGACAAGATACTTTACAGGTATCTTATTGAAGTGATGATTTAGCTTGAATGATAACCGTATATTTGATCACAGACACACAGTAAGACAACCACAAGAGACTCTAGCATAAGTACCCACTTCAAACTTTTTTTAGAACAAACATCCACAAAAAATTTCAGTAAGTCTTGGTGGAATTGCATTTCCCTACACTTCCAGTCACACAGGTACAAAAATTCCACAGGAAAGGAAAAAAAAGACTTGACATTAAGCGGTCTATTATCACAAGTCTGCTCCAAGAGAAACCAAAAGAGCAGTGATGGAAACAACATGCACGCACTTGTCTGCTTCTTTCCCCTGTAGTGCTAGAGACATTGGGGAAGACTGCTGAATAACTTAATTCAGTATTAAGACAATTTCCTCACAAGAGGAAGAATGCAGCCATGCATTTCTCTAGCAGCAGACAATAAAGAGCTATCCAATCCCAATTCTGGCTGGCAACTACCTTCCAGGCTGGCATCCCATGGTAGGAAAGTTCACCATTCCGGATGAATTTGTAGAGTGGAGAATCAGGTACAGAGTTCAGGTCTCCACACAAGATGACAGGACAGTAGCTGCCTTCAGTAGTTCTTGCAATTTTGTCAATCTCTGCTAGCAGCAAGGCCACCTGGGCCAGTTTGATATCTCCTCGACGGGGGTTAAACAACACATGAGTGTTGGCCACACACAAAGGACTGACTGCCTTCACATCTAGACCTTCTGGGAGCACAGGCTGCAGCAGCAGCACCAAGCCCACATTATCCCGGTTAAGGACGTCCAGGCCAGGCCGGAAGTATTCTATGGGGCTGAGACTGATCAGCTGGAACCTGCTGTGCTTATAGCACACTGCACATCCATCGGTCTTCGTCCCGGTTCTCCGTTTATAGAAGCAAGCAAAGCCTGAAAAGAAACCATCACCTATTAAAAGGTTTATCCAGTCACTACCTCAGGCTCAGCAAGTCTGTATAGAAAAGGTTCCTACTACATTTGGGTACAGCAAGACACCCAATTCTGTTCCAATAATCGCCCTTTATTATTAATCACTGGGGGTATTTCTTCTCTCCTTGTCTTTCTAGGGCCCTCTGTTTTGTTACTCTTATCTTTCAACTCAGAGACATCAAATGCAAAAGAAAGGATAAAGGTCTGGGCAGATATTTCAGAAGTAGGGCCAGCAGCCACCTGGCAAACAGGAAGAGATCTCTTGAAACTGATTGCTTTGAAGATGTTAAGCAGGAAGCACTGCTCGGCCAGTCCCATGAGCTGGATGTACAGACCCACAAAAGCAGGACATACCCATCTCCTTGAATGTTGGTTCCAGTTGCTCCCAGTAATGGTTCTCTTGCACCTCCTGGAGACACAGAACCTGGAAGGAAGGCAGAGATCGCACTTGCTCCACAAGTATTTGCTAGTTACCTTGTTTTGGGGAAGGAAGAAAGTGGAAAAGTGGACTCACATGCCAACCCTCCAAACAGAAATGTCATCACCGCAACTCTGTCCTGTACTTTCCAGATGAAAAGCACTAACTCTCTGGGTCACATTAGCGTATCATTCAGTTTTCCAGTGATGAGATAAAAGATCCTTCATCTCACAAAGAGGACTCAAAGAATAGAGAAATTCATGGAGTCCTCTTCTATGCAGGCTTCCCCTCCTGTGCTGCCTTAGAAAACTGGTCCTTCTTCCTCTACTTCTGCTGTTTATAGAAGTTAAGTCCTGCTATCAAAGTATGACTAGTTTCTACAATCAAAGCAAGATAGACACCAAAAACAGGTGAGGTCTGTGAAAGTCCTCAAACACTCTCAGACCAATCAGCATCCAGTTACCAAGCAAGTAGTATCTTCCTAGGACTTGCCCCCATCTTTTTCTTTTCTTAATATTGTTAGATCAAAGAAGGAATTAAAATTCAGGTGACAGTGATGTAGAGAGGGCTTAGTCATACTTACATCAGGATCCCAATGCTGGATCTCCTGCAAAAGGTTTGGAAGGCGGTAGTTCCAGTTCAGGATGTCTGGATCACAGTGTACATAGAGATCAAGACCCTGCTCCACCAGGTCCTGGGCAAGGATGTTGTAAGACATGACTCGAAATTCAAAGAGGGAAGTGTTTTTTGAGACCTGCTTTAAGGGTTGGACAGAAAGATCCTCCCAGTCTCTCCATAAGATCTCTATATGCAAGAGACAAAAAGCAAAGTTACAGCTGCACTGGGTACCTTGCTAATACTTTGGTTCCCCTGGGACCCATAAAACAGCCATTTACATTCCCTAAGCTAGGGTACTCTACCCTCTGAGCAAACCCTCACCCACTCTGGTTTTCAGATGCTCTTTCTGGATATCTTTGGATAGTTGTCTGTAGGGATGGCATAACACATGACCAGAATCAAGCATACTGAAACGCCAGACCCACTTTTCAGTGCCTTTTAGAGTACAAAGCCAGCATTTGAGAACAGTAAAGAACATATATTGATATTCAGATCAGACAGTCTCACAGAACAGAAACTACTAGCTGTGACCAGCCCCTCCTCAGCAAAAACTCACTTTACAGTTTTCACTAGCAGATCCTGTCAATTCTGCAGGGGCAATCAATGTCTTGCTGACAGCAAACCCAGACACAATAACCTGACCGCATTCACTACAAATGCCAATCCCAAACTAAACATTAGATTCAGAGCCATCACTGACCATGGTAGGGCACCTCTGCTGGGACAGGATAAAACGGCACCGCATCCTGAATGGGCTGGGCTGGGAGCACTGGTGGCACTATCTCTGCATCACATGCTAAACTCCAGGCCAGCACAGCCGGGTCATCATTCAGCACTTCCACGTTGATACCAGCACAGCCAGCTGTCTGGTGATCTGTCTGTGGCACCACAGCTGCCCAAGGGGCACTGCCTGCTACAGTCACTGTTTCCTCTGATGGTAATCTTGGCAGTTCAGACACTGCATGATCTTGCAGTTCTGAAGAAGCCAAGGCATTTAGCTCTGAGTGCTGCTGATCAGCACACTGGGTGACTTCTGGAGATGTATTCAGATCACTGAGGCTGGTCATCAATAGCTCTGAACCTTCTAACCAGTCACTAGTGAGTGAAACTGATACTCTCCTCACTGCTGGAACACTCTCACTGGCTGGCAAATTCCCTACTCCTTCCTCCAGCCACTGCTGGAGAAGGGCTTCTTGCTCTTCTGGGACTGATCTTCCTCTGGTTGCAGCAAAGACACCTTCTATCTGGGTGGACGGGCTCTTCGCCAGAAGCACATTCTTTCGATAGGTAAAGAAAGCATCTGTCATGTAAAAACAAAATCAAAATAAGACATCCAGAAATGCTTTCTTACTCATTCTTTTCTTATTCCAATGCATTTGCTGTAACTATGTGCATTACAACCATTCAGTATGGCAACCCAAACGAATTACTTCTCTGAGGAAAAACAGTTACAATCTAAATAACTTCCCCTGCCTCCTCCAGAATGCTAAGCCACAGTCCAAATCCAGTTATATTAGTCCAAGTCACTGAAACTGCACACAATGGCAATGGCTTTATCAAATCTAGGGAATGCAATTCTAACTCATGCAGCAGCACAGACAGCCAAGCTGAAAGGCCTTGTTGAAACTATCAGCTCTCAGTAAAGGCACAGTCTCTAAAAGTTAGCTGATCAGGTGCATGGGCTAAGAAACCAAGGTCTTGTCATCAAATCATCATTTGGAGCAAGTTTCTTTCCAGGGACCATGTAAGAAATAGCAGTCAGCTAAGAGAGTAAAATATATCACAAGAATCCATTGTAGAAAAAAACCCATTCTGTTACTAAGAGATGAAAAATGAAGACACATAGGGACCAACATATGCCTGATTAGAGAGAGTATATATACAGAAGAAGTCCTGTAAGAATTACAGATCACCTGATGCCTGACATGTAGCAAAAAAAATAAAACCACCTTAAACTGTTTTTAATGTAACATTTAATATACTAATATTTGTGCAGTAAAGTAGAAAAATACAGAGATTCCTTTCACTTCCATCTATACAAGAGTTGGCATTTACGCTTCACTATGAATTCTGCACAGACACGTGTCCCTACTAGCAATCTCTGTTGATTACAGATCACTTTTTTTCTCTGCATCCCTGTCAGTCAGCCAGAGCAGTAACATACAGGAGTCAGCAACATTCATGTATGGTTTTACTATACCTTTTGTGTCAAAGTTTTCTGTATGTGTCAGAAATGGAGCTTTAAGAACCATACTCCTCTCTGTTGGTTTGTAATTAAGTTCATTAATGTCAAAAATACCAATGCACCAAGGTAATGTTTCCACATGCCACTGGCCGGGCACAATGAGTGCCTACAAGAGCCTGTTAATACACAATAGGAGCTGAATTTGAGTGGAGTCAGCTCGCTGCTCACTATGAAAAAAGACAGTGTGCCAGTCCAGTAGTTGCTACAGGCCCAGGGACAGGTTCAGGCTGGAGCGTGGCTTTACATGAGCTCACTAATCAGGAACTGTGAAGCAGCAGCAGGATCTAGGGAAACTAAGTGAAATAGCAACGCACAGAAAACGTAAGTCCATTCACGAAGTCGCAAGTCCCCCGCAAGTCCTTGGGGGATCACAGATCTCTGAGAGGCCCATCTCCAAGGATCTCTCCAAGCCTGGAGAGCAAGCTGGGGGCAGGAGCTAGAGCCCCTGCGCAAAGCACGGTCTGCCTCTGCAGCACAACAGCCGGCAGCTGTTCCCCCAAACACGCAGCTCCCCGCGCTGCCCGGGGCCAGCAACCCCGGCCCGGCCCCGCAGCCCCACGCTCCATCTGCCCAGGTCCAGGGCCTTGGGAGCTCCGGGGCAGCCGCGCCGACCCCGGCCGCCGGGCCGCACCCCCCTCAGGCCGGGGCGGGGGATGGCGAGGGACATCCCCGCCCCTGCGGGCCACCCCCGGCAGCTCCCCCTGCCTTTGCCGCCGCCCGCCCGGGGCCGGGTTACCTCGGAGGGCCTGGAGGAGCCGCGCCGCCGGCAACAGCACGTAGCAGAGCACGGTGCCGATCATGCCGCCCGACCCGGCCTCCACCGCCCCCAGCCCGGCCCCGCCGCCGCGCCGGCCCCGCCTCAGCTACGGCCTCACTGCGCGGGCTCGCCGGAGCCCGGCGTGCCCCAGGCACTCACCGCGTCGGCCCCCCGGGGCTCGCAGCCGGCTCGGGCCTGGCCCTCCCTGTGCGCCGCTCCAGGGCCGCCCGCTCCCGGGAGGCCGCGGCCCGTAGTGGGACGGCTCCGGCCGGGGTGGGGCCCTGCCTGCCCCGTTGTATGGCAGGAGCGCGGCTGGGGCCGAGGGCCTGCAGAGCCGTACTGTGCCTAAAGGGGTTAGAAGCTGTGACCCTGGGCTGAGTGAAGGTTGCTTTATGGCCCCGCCACCCTGAAATTTGTGGTTTCAAACAAAAATTTTCACCCGCTGTTCTCCAGAAATACAAACAGGACAATTTCCATGATTTTTTTGTCCCCTGGGAAGCCAGATGTTACACAGACTTTTCGAACAGCACTGATAATAGCTAAGGTTTTGCAAAGCACAAGCTCTATGCAGCAGTGGCCATGGGGTGGGGGAGACAGCAGAGCAGGAGCGTGCCCTCACTCGGTGCTGCTGAGAGGTCATCGGAGGTTTGCAAAATCAGTCCTCACCTGGCCGTGAGTAGTCTGGTGTTTGCAAGTTGAGATCCATCACATGCTGAATCCAGACAGTTGTATAAGAAAAACGAAGTCTTCACAAAAGAGACAGAGGAATCTTGCAACTTTATTCAAGTAAAGGGATAAAGTCCACTAGGCCATACTCCCATGGGGTGTCTCTCAAAGTTTTGGAGGACACATTCTCCTTTTATCCTAAACTCCTGGCTGCAGGTTGCCCTCTTCCTTTCCCCATTAGCTGAGGAATGTACAGACTTCCCAAACCACCTACTACATGTTGCCCTAAAGTTTAGAAGCTCAAATTATCTGGATTCTGCAAAAAATGCAGCTTGATATTAATGAAGACATTAAGGCCCATTTCTAAGACATTAACACCCATTTCTCCTAAAATCCCCACAGCAATTCTTCCAGAACCTGATTGGTTCTTTCAGCTCGAGTTGTTTATGAAGACATTAAGACCCATTTCTCCCATTAGTAATTAGCACAATGAGTGTTCTCAGCTAGGGTCTGAGATGATGTTATAATGTATATAAATAATAATCCTACCACTCTTTTTCAAATCCCTATTTTAAAACACCACAGGCCATAGAAGCAGGGACTTGTCTCAAATCCCACAGATGTCTCTGACAAAGCACTGGACTGTGGTCTCCCATCTCCTGTTGCAGTAACCAATCCATCATTGGTTTCTAGTCAGAGAATGGAGGGTGTTCTCCAGAGGAAGGATCTGAAACATTAGGAGTTCATGACTGGGTCATTTAAAACCAGCCTGTTCCTTAAAAGGAAAGAGCTAAGAAAAGATCTTCAGACCCAACCCACATCAGAATAATCAGACTGAAATCAGAGAAGAATGTTACCTGGTGCTACAAACAAGCAAGCAGCTGTGGCCAAATAGCCACAGTTGTTTGGCCTACACTAAAAAAATATTTACAAATTTTGGCAATAAAATCAAAGCTGACAATGGTCACCTGCTTCAGGGTCAAGCCTTCCACTGGGTTTTGTGGTATTTTGTTTTTTATCCAAATATAACCCCTCCACACTCTCTAATGACTGGACTGTTTGAGAGGTCTATGTAGAACCTAAGGGAATAAAACCATGAAAATTATCCTATTCTTAGGGAAATAAAAATATTTCTAAGTGTATGAATTATTTCTGCTCAACCTTTATCAGAAAGCCTCTTCTGTTACAGTTTTGGTTTTAGCACCTTAGGAAAAGTCACAAAGTCCTCGGTAAAAGAGATGTAAAATAATAAGCACTGAACCACTTTTTGGCACCAACAGTAGTTGGTGGAATCAGTGAGTACTTGATTCAAGGCCCCATTAAGTGCTGACATGTTTACGAGCCACACTTTATTACTGAATATACTGGGAATTTGGGAGTAGGGAAGTCTGAATCTGTTCCAGACTAAAAAGGTGAATACATTCCTATCTTCATCTCATTTAACACTAAAGCTGCCACAGTCTGACTTTATCATGAAATTGTACAAATTGGAACATGAATTTAAGGGGACAAGAACACTTGTCAGCGGCCTGGCGTGACTCTTTGATACATCTGGGGGGAAAGGGGGAAGGTCCACAGCCAAAACCATAGCTGTTCTCAGTTATTGTGAGCTGACTGGATCCCAGAACAATGGGGTTTCTGGCACTGAATGTCACCCTTAGGAGTCAGAAAGTGCGGGTGAGGTCACATAAGGGTGATGTTTAAGCACAGGGCAACCACAGACTGCAGGGCTTTTTCACAACACCAGGACAGCCCCTGCAAACAAGGCATAGGATTCTCCTGTTTATAAGCAGCATAAATCAAGAACCCAGGTCTTAAAAGTGGCACCATTCCTCCTGGAGATGTTTTGACTCCAAGCAGCTGTGCTTTTAGTGTGTAGGTGTGAGAAACATACAGGATCTAGGAGGTGGCTGTGAACTCTTCATTTACAGAAGAGAAAAAGCAAATGAATATGTGACTCACGGATAGTGACACAGAGAATGAGTTTGAGAAGGATGCAGGTGCGGGGTTTACTTACTAGCAAAGTCACTCCAGAAATTGTCAGAAATGGCCAAAGAAAAATCAGCAGCAGCGAAGAGGGCCTGTGGTTGCACCAGGCTGATCACCAGCTGGAAAGGCTTCTCCCCCGAGGCAGGCAGCAATGAGAAGAGGGGTGGCAAACAGGGATCCAGGGTACCAGTGGCCAGAGATGGGAGCTGCCATCTGGGAGCAGCTTGGAAAAAGCAAAATGAATCATTAGGTGACTTGACAGTACCAGCTTCCAGGACACTCCACCGAGCTGCCCCTGCTGCCCGTAAGAGATGTCAGAGCGCAGCATCTTTTTGAGACCAGATCTTCTTTGAGCTCTTCATTGCCCAGAAGGACAGGCAGGACATGGGGACAGCAGGGTTTTCTGAACCTGCTGCTCTCAGGCTCTGCTTGTACACAGTAGAGTCAGGTGGCAGGGCTGCTCACAGCTCTTTGGCCTGACTTCCTAGCTTAGCATAACAGTTTCTCTCAAAGTTCTAAACCTCCTTTGGCCTGTCATTTAGTCATTACATGTTAATTTCTTGTTTTCCTTTGTTGTTATATATGCAGTTATTTCTTAAATAATGCAATTACTGTAAGGCATGGACATATGTGGGACAACTCTTCTAGGCTTGTTTTTTCTATATTTAAATAGCACATTATGCAATTTATGAAGTGCCAAAATGATTTCTGAATCTACCTCAGAAGGCTCGATCCACACACTGTGGGACTGACTAATGTACTGGGCACATGACTTGTCTCATGACTTCTTTACATGGGATTTAAGCCTATTTTTACCCTTCCTTTTGTCTTTCTCACATTAGAGTAATGCAAGTAAACCTATCATTTGACAAATAAAATCTGGCAGAAGGAAAGGAGATGCAGCTGCAGATCTGGTTGAAGTGTGATGATGTGGGTGCCAGCTGGCTAGTCTTTTCTCTATGTAGGTCTGAATAAATAGCTAAACTGCTCTACATTCCATATCATTGCTAGGTGACACCCTGAAAGGGTACAAAACTACAGGTTAATAGACTGGAGCTCTAAAGGGAAGTAAGAGAGTA
Organism: Vidua macroura; assembly: GCF_024509145.1. Taxonomy (NCBI): domain Eukaryota; kingdom Metazoa; phylum Chordata; class Aves; order Passeriformes; family Viduidae; genus Vidua; species Vidua macroura. The sequence goes on along the minus strand of NC_071576.1, from coordinate 22,249,986 downwards.
AGGGAAGAAGGCAGTAAAAGCAGTGACAGGGAAAGGAAGAGTCAGGGTAGAAAAAAAATATCTATTATACTATTAGCCAGAAATTATTTTGGCAAAATAACACTTCATAATTTTTTCATGCATTTTGTTCCCTTAAAAGGGAATTTTCTAAATTCTCTTTCTCTATAATTATAAAATAAACTATGAATTGTGGGCAAGAGAAGCTTTATCACTTCCAGTGAGTCTACTTAACACTCAATCCCAATATACAGTGGCATTCAAATACTTTTTCTTCTGCCATGCAGGACGAGTATACTGCAAAGCATTCCCAGAGTGTGATCACAGAGTCAGCCCCTGTGCCTGGGGAATTGTCAGTCAGGTCAAGAGAGGTAGAAGCAGCTGGTATGGTTTTGGCTTGCATGTTTGTGGGGAAACAGGATGAAGATAAAAAATTGCTTTGCCCAGTGGGCTCAGAAATTGAGAAAGAGAAGAAAGGTAGCTTGTGAAGGAACATGAACCTAATGTGGGAGAACTGTGAGTTCCCTGCACATGGCCTGAAGAACTTGAGGAGAGCTTAGCCCCAGAGTTAGCCCTTCCCCACACTGGGGCCAGAACCACATGCATGTAGTGCACAGGGAGTGCTGGGCACGAAGGAGGGTTGCAGGAGTGTATCCACAGCATGTTGAAGAGGGGCTTCAGTAAGAGAAATGGAAAATCTGTCATGTCCAGGGAGTCACATCTCTGCTAGGCTTGCATTGACAAACTGAATCTGCTTCATGGCAGACCAGAATGAAATGTCCAAAATGAGTGAGCCTCAGGACTCTGTCTTGCTGGCCAATGCCTCAGCAGAGAAGGCAACGTAAGATCCTGACACTGACCTCGGGGTTGAAACGGAATGTTTTCTGACCATCTGCACTCACAAGCCTTTCCATACTGTCAGAGCTGTACCTACCAAGTGGTATGTATCCAAAAAGGAGACCAAGGACATGATCCTGCCAGAATTCTAACAACTACATGTAATCTGGCTATTGATAAAGGCGGGGGGGGTAGAGAGGGGGAATGTGAATTCCCCTTTAAGAGCTCTCCCTTTGACATCAAACATTTTTCTTCAACTGCTTTCTACACACTAGGGCTATTTCTTTGTTCCCTATTGTCTCCTGTAGTCGTTAATAGAGCAGCAGGAGGAGCCAGCTGAAACCAGGGATGGGACTGCATCCCTGTTGGTGCACTCCTGATGAAACAGTGTAGCACTTGTGGTCTGCACACAATGGGTTTGCCACAACCGTTCTAGTCTTTTCTGGTGGCTCTTCTCTTATTTTCTGCCTCATGAAGTCAGTCATCTGATAAAACAAGTCTTGCAATCATTTTTCTAACAGTAGGATTTATCCATGATTCAGGAAGAGAACTTTCTAACTTGTTATAAATGAAAGTCAAAAAACATAATACCACAAGAACAAAGACTATTTTGTTGAAGGCTACAGACTGAACTGGAAAATTACTTTGGTGAGATGGGAATTTGTCTTGAGGTTAGACTGCTGAATGCATATAACAGCATGGAGAAATATGACCTCCAAGTATGGGGTTTGATAAAGGAATTCCAAATGACAGGTTTTTGTGGAAATATAGCCTCCAGCTATATGTCTCACTGCAGCTGTGTCAACAACACCCAATGGCCAAGATGAAAAAGCTGGGATTCTTTCTGCTGGTTGTAAGCCAGAATGTTCTGAGCTGCCCTACCTCCACTGGCAATATCAGCTGCATGCTTAAATTAAGAACAAAAAAGTTTTTACCTGGTGTCAAAAGTTCTCAATCACACACAGAAAAAAAAAATCAGTCACATTGCAGATTGGTAAGAAGCTGCAGCAAGTCACCGGATGACAAATGGATAAGCAAGGAGGATACATTTACTCCTGAAAGTCTGGGATAAAGGCATGGGGAGAACCAGGGAATGATAATGCATAAGGAGTAAAGCTGTGCTGTTGTTGCATAGTGTTACTTAATTTTATTAAGTAGTTTAATTTATTTAATAGAGATGGGGGGACACAATGCATCACTCATCAATATACTTTTTCTCTGTAGATCCTGAGAAGGCTTTGCTAACATTATGGGCACAGAGGCCATATACTTGGAAGCAGGCAGGCTGATGGAAGTGGTGCCTGCCTCACACTTGATTCAAAATTTGGCTAAGCCTTACATATCTGAACCACCATGGTCTAGGACCTAAATTGTTAGTGCTATGGTGGTGAGTAGCCAGTAATGGTGGGGCCAGTGTTCTCAAGAACAATAGGAGTTTTAGGCTTCTCTCAGGCCTGGAAGTCATCAATGAGTACACAGTGTAGGAGAAAAAAACATAGGACCCCTGGGCATCTCTAATGTTGCTCATCCTCTGCACATGAAAGTTTTGTGTGGCAACTGATGTCCCTTAATGGAGTTACCACCAAAAGCAACTCATGCTCTTCCATGGGACACAAGCCCTCAGTGCTTCTAACCCCTACAGGGTCAGAGATAGGGCTGGAGGGACTCCTGTATGTCTTTGTTTATCTTTCTATCTTCCCAGTCCAACACAACCATTACACAATTAGAGTTTGAAGACAACTGCATTTTGGTAGAAGGAGCTGTATGCATAGGAAAGATATTATGAAAGAATCCATCCCTTCAAGAACTGGTACCTGATCTGACATAGTTTGTAGTCAAAATTATTGCTCATCAAGTTCAATCTTCTGAAAGAAAACCAATTTTAACCAAACAGCTGTTGTTCCCAGGCAAAAACATGCACATTCTGAAAGTCATAATATTTTCTGCTGCAACACTTTTATAATGTACAAGCTTCTGAAAAGCAGAAGTGTGCATATAGTGGTAGTCTGGTGAGTCTGCAACTGTTATCTTCATTAGCAGATGTGACTGTAATTACCATGACTAAGTCATTTCAATTTATGGTTAGCCAACAAAAAACATGTTTTGGTCAGAAAATTTCATTCTCCAATATGACATGGAGAAACTTTTCTGAATAGATTAAGGGAATAATGCTAAATGTTCACATATGAACTGGTGGAAGTGTTCCTTCAGTTTAAAACTGGGATATACAAAATGCATTTTCATAGGCCATGGGATCTGTGTTACACTGAAAGAAAAGATTCTTGGCAAAATGCCTCTTGGTTCACTGAAGACAAAGATCTATGTGAAACTGATGACTCTAGGGCTTTATTTGTGTTAGGAAGGATACAGGGTTAAATACACCTATAACCTACACATTAATTACTGTCTGGCTAACATTTCTCATATTGCTCATCTTACATTATTCCCTTGGTATCTTGGGCACCAAGAAGACAGTAAAACCAATATATTCTTTGGATCCATCCTTCTTATACTCCCTTATTTTCTTCCAGAACATCTCTAATAAGGACCTAGACACATCAGGAGCTGAAGCCATTGCCAGTTTGCTTTTGGATAATTTTTCCTACCTCGATGTTTTTCAGCTCTTGAGGGGTTGTATGCACACAAACACTGATGGCAGTAGAAGTGAAATAATATGTGTTTCATTCCAGTCTCTCACCCTGAAAATACTACTGGGACTATGGGCAAAATCAATTTCTCAGCTATGTCTCTGATGGGAACCCAGATTAACAGTACAAATCTAGACTTAAAAGTGATTAAATATTTGACCTGCTCAATTTCCAGCATCTCTGAAAACCAGTCCCTCAAGACGAGCTTAGTTAATTTCTGGAGCATCTCTCACATCTTTGGGTAATTCCACTCCACAGAGCAAAGTAGTAAGGTGACTAACTTCCCTATCAGATCTGGCTGAGGTGGAGTTAATTTTCCCCATAGCAGCCCTCATATTTCTGTGATTTGTATTGGTAGCTAGAAAGGTGTTGATAAACACAAGAAAGTTTTGGCTCCCAAAGCATCAAGCAGTGTCTCTCCAACGTCCCCCCCACCCTTCACCACTTGGCTGGTGGTGGGCAAGATCTTTGGAGGGAACACAGCTAGGACAGCTGATCCAGCCTCACCAAAGGGATATTCCATACCATATGACATCTCAGCAATAAAACCTAAGAGAAAGGCAGGGGGTAAAAGGGAAGAGAGGATGGGAATCTGGGGCACATTTGTTATTATAATATTTGTCTTCTGGACCACTATGTGTATGCACCACTATACAACACCATGTGTACTAAAGCCTGACTTTCTGGGAAGTGGCTAGACATCATCTAGTGATGGGAAATACAGAATAAATCTTTTATTTTCCTTTGCTTTAGTGTGTGGCCTTTTCTTTTGCCTTATTAACCTGCCTTTATCTTGATTCAAAAGGGCTTTTTCTATCTTATTTTATCCTCCGTTCTGCAGAGGAGGGGAGCAGCAGGCTTGGTGGGCACCTGAAGTACAGCCAAGGTCAACCCACAACTTCTTACAGCCAGATATGGACTGTGATGGACTGAAGGTTTTACCTAAAAGCACATCTTTCTGCAGACCCCAGCACAGCACCAAAGGAGAGATCAGTGCATTGTTAACATACTTTTCTTCCCCACAAAACAACTTTGGAGAGGAGAATGCACCATACTTTGCTAAGGCATTAATAGTGAGTTACCTGAAATCCAAGGTCATTTGTAGCCCTCACTTGGCATGATTTCACTTGGCAATGCCCACATGATTTCCTGGCATAATTCCACTAAGTGCTTAGTTCAGAAATAAAAGAGACTGAGAAGATACAGTGCTGGGTGAACTGCATCAACATTTTTTCAGGACAGCTGTGTGTCTCTGGCTGAGAAACAAACCTTCAGAACCGTGTAAGAGAACACAACTTCATAAAAGTTTGCAATTCTCCAGTAAATATTTTTACTGGAGAATCTTGACTTCTCTGGACAGTTCCTGTCTCAAAGCCTCTTCATCATTTGGTGCCTTCAGAAGCTGCCCTGAAGCAAGACCTTGATCTCATACCAGAAAGAGCTTTTGGTCAAGGGACAATGGTGAGAGTGAAACAGGGACAGGAACAGAATTGCAGGATGTGTGGCAGACCAGACATGAGCTGTATGAGAGAAGTTTGCACAACACAAAGTCCAGTTGCTTTTGCTGTTTTGGGAAGATAATCACTGTGATGTTATATGCCCATATGGGGACACGCAGTGCCACAATCTCTGTGCTGCTTATGTCCCATGCACTGAAGATTTCAATGTGTCTGATATCCCTCTCTTTCATCCTCATTCATCCTTGGTATGGCATCTGGCTGCAGCTCACTGGAAGATCACATTACCTCTGCACACTTGTCTCTCTGCAGGGCAATTAGCAAGTGAAGGAGCTGAACCTCAGCCACAAGTTCTCTGAGAAAGTAGGACATCTCTTGGGATAGATGGTCAGTAACTTATTATTCCTGCAAAACCAGGATGTCATGGTTTAGGAACAGCACTAAAAATGTTCTGGTTTAAAATACAGCATGAAAATTAAATGCTTTCACCTGCTCCTTTCCAATAATGGAGAAAACACTAGGAGAGATTATAAGATATAATCACAATTTACTGAAAAATAGTACAAACCACAACAATGTTAATAAAAGAGTATACAAAAGAGAGTATTTTATCCACCAAATAAAGACAGACACTTTGCAAAGACAGCACCAAGCACGGTTAACTTTCAAGTTAACCAGCTCAAAAAACAACAGAAAAACAGGGACAAAACAAAACCTGGTGGGACCTGACAGGATTCTGAAACTGGCTGGGGACCCTTTTCCTGGGCCTGACCTTGCAAGAGCAGGACTGGAATGCTCGGCAGTTCTGGTTGCATCTTGGGCTCCGGCTGTGGCTCCAGCTGCAGTCATTGTGGCTGCAGCTTGGAGTCCATGTGGCTCAGCTGGGCTCCACTCCACATGGCCACTGCTCTCTCCCTTTTTTCTTTTTTTTTTTTTTTGTTCTTTTCTCAGAGCAGCATCTCAGGTTCACTGACTCTAACCTACAGAGTCAAACCAGAAAAGCCACAGCCCAGAGAAAGGGGAAAGGGACTGCTGGTGGCAGAGATGGGCTAGCTCCACCAGGCTGACCCCAAAACGTGCACACCCCTGAGCCCAAGCCCAGCAAAAGATGATGACTCTTGCAGCTCCAACTTCCTGTTGCTGAACCCATGCCCCTGCCATGATGTGGGTGGTATGGAATTAAACACTGCTAGAAACTCTACCTCATTTCTCTACGACCATGACAAAACCACAATCTCTCCAGTGAGAGAGAAAAAAGGCAGAGATTACAGGTTGAGAGAGGAACAATTTACTGGAAACAGCAATGAGATAAGAAAATGAACAGTAACAGCAACAATATTAATAACAAAATTATACAAAAAGAGGATGATTTACATGCACAAAATGCTCACCAACTGACTCGATGCCATGCAATCCTGAAATAGGGAATGACGGACTCTCTGTGCCCTTGCTTCCCCTGGACTTCAAGTCATGCCCACCTTCCTCTTGGAGGTAAGAGTCCTGTACTTCGAACCCTGGCAGTGACATGAGGTGGTGACAATAAGAACCTAGATATGCCCTTGTGGGTCCAGGCTCTGCCCCCTCATGGCTACTGTGAAAACATTAACTCTATCCTGGCCAAAAGCCAGGACACAGGAGTTCAGGCACCGGGGAGCTGGATAGTGTCAGCACAGTGAACATGCATTTCCTTCTCTAGCAAGAATGCCCCATGACCTGGTGGGTAGTACAAAAAACAGGGCATCCAGATCCAGAGCTTTCTGGCTGGCTCACAGGTTCACTCTCATCCCCACAGGTGACTCTAGCAACTATGAGTCTTGTGTGGGAACACACATGCAGCATGAGAAACCACAGTAACAAAGCAGTCTGTCAGAGAGGAAGGAGCTGAAAGAGAAGTCCCTCAGGGCATATAAAGCAGAAAATTACACTCTACTGAAATCCCATAGGATTGGAGCCATTGTTTGTTTTGATTGCAAAGTTCTGGAGCTACTTCAGTTTTTCATAAGTAGCCCAAACCTAATGGTTTTAGCCATTGCACAGTAAGCAGCAAGAGACACAGACTAGAAAAGAATAAAATTAAGCTGCCTAATCTGTCTGTTCAGACAAAGTGAGAACCTGAGTGTGCTAGCAGTCCTTCAGAGGAAAAGCAAACAAAACAATTAGTATTTCAGTCATCTCAGGTGCTGTTACTACACTGTGAAAGACTTGCATGAATATCTGAATGCCCTTCTTCCCTCAGGATGTTCCATACACCTGCTACCATTATGGCCACAGGCATGTGGTGTGAGCATCCAGTGTTCCTTGAACATCTCAATACTGCAATGCCTTCTGTTTCATTAATGCCTTCCTTCTCCTGGGTCAGTATTTCCACTGATATGTTATCTCTTTCTAATAAAAGTCCATGTCTTTAAAATATGGTACAATTACAACTGAAGCGAGGGCAAGGCAATGTGCTCCTGCCTTGAAAAAGCCTGCAGGCAACACAGAGATCAGTACTAAAACTTTTGACCTTCCTAGTCCAGAAAAATGCCTCTCCAAAATTCAAGGTTTTACATCTCTTCTCTCTTTCAGCTCTTGAAGCAGGAGCAGCAGAGATTCTGCAGAATCTGTTTCTTTCTGTTTTGTTTGTAAAAGGAATATTTTTAAGTCAGCTAAATTCACCATCTGCCTCCATCCAACCTTCCATACATGGAAAATTTGGATGAGAAATTCTCTCTGAGAATGCAAAGCAAGTGTTGGCAGCAAGTCCTATCCCTCCCGGTGTCACAGCAGACACAAATGAATTCACACATACCCTGCTCTAAGTAGAACTTACACCTTGAGGTGTGTGATGCGTGTGAATTGGCATTGGCACTTGTACAGCTGGGCACAGCCATCATATGAAGCTCCTCTCCTCTGCTAATCAGACATAAGTAAGTGAGTCTTGATATTTTAGATGTGACAAGGAGAATCTGGCCATTTTGCACAAAAAACAGGCAGTGTCTATTAATATAAGAAATCCTCCCTCTCTCTACCTTTCCCCTTCACAATGTAAATTATTTGCTAAGAATTTATTCAAACACAGGATAAACTGTCTTTGCCACAACAGGGCAATGCCACAGCACTACCTAAAATAAAGGAGTATTACCAAGCCCTGGCAAAAGAAAGCCGAAACTGTCTTCTAGTAAGATGGGGTCAATAATCCCTGAAAAGGCAAAACTGAATAACCAGCTAAGATTCCTCCAGAGGTGAGAATTGAGAGCTAACACACCTTCTCAATCCAAGATCAGACTCTAGGAATTCAGCTCAGAAAAGCCAGCTTGCTTACAGAATGCTTACAAGCTGCATTCTCAGCTAGATCTCACATCACCATCCTGAGAGCCTGCAAATGACACTATGGTGGTTGAGAGGCATTTTTAAAGCTGTCAATGTAGGCCTGTCTCTGGACACCCCTGTCTTTGTAAATCACTGCAACCACACCAGTCTTTGGGCCTGCTGTTTCAGATTATGTAAATAAACGCCTCTGTGTGCCTTGCTCTTAACCTGGCTTGAGGTAAAGTCAGTAGCTCACCCAGAGGCATTCTTCTCTCTCTCTGTAGCCATTCAGATTGTCTTAGGAGCTGATAGCACAAAGGACCTAAACAAGAACATGTCTTCTGCTGGCAAACCTTAACAAAAAAACTTTTCTTTCTAACCATGGGAAGGGGGACTGCACATGAGGTCCAAGGTGAGGGAGAGATGATCATGCACTGGGAGAGACATATGGCAGTGCCAACCCCCTAATGCCAGATAGCCAGACCTTGTAGCAGGCAGACAACCAGCCTGAGCTCTGATCTGCTGGGGTGCCAAGAGGAGCTGAGCTAATGGAAAATGTCCCAAGGGGCACAACCCCATCCAGAGGGGCCCTACTAGCAAGTACACATTCAAAGGCCCATTGCCTCTGCCTCTCCCCATCAAGTGACTGAATATGATGCACATCACATCCTTCTACATGACAGATGGATATATGGACCTGATATATGGAATTTCACACTAGGAGATGAGAGAAACTGAGAAGGTAACTCCCCTTGATTTGGAAGCTTGCAGACTTTTGTGGGACAGAGACAAGATACGATGAGATAACAGACAAACCCATTGAAAGGGACCACAGTTTTTCCATGTGCCTGCTGAAGAATGGGAAGAAAGGGTCATCCTTGAGGTTACAGCATGCCTTCTGCTAGACATGACATCCTCATTCTCACCATGTCTGGATCTATGTCTCTTCTTTTACAGATGGCCAGTAATCCCCTGACCACAGAAGATGCCAAGGCACTAGTCACAACCATCAGAAAGAACAGATCTCCCTCCAAATTCAAGACTCCAGGACCATACACTATGCATTTTTAGGAAGTGGGTGGATCACAGAACTGCCCTTTTCCTAGACTGTTTTGCCACTTGCTTTTTGTTTCATTTATGCACAGTCATTAAGAAAAAAAGGCTAGTATTTGACAACTCTTCCAGGAGCTATTCAGAATCTGGCTTTGGTCTAGCTCTGGAGAGGTGCTTGTAGTTTCACCATATTTCACTCACTTCCATTTTCTAACAGCAGAACTAGAACAAGGAGTGAATTACCACTGGAGGACAAATTCTATTCATCCCCTGAGCTGTCTTTCTCCAAGGTAGCCTAAGATGCTAGATACTGTGAAGTACTTTGATACTTGATCAGTATGTCTGAGGAATAGAAGATGAATGCTTCAAGGCATTGAAAGCAAAGCAGTCCTATTAAAAAAAAAATTCAAATCAAAGATTAAAAGGCTGGTAGGAAGGAAAAAGAAACCAAAGAGACCAAATCTTAATATACTCTGTAGCAAGGTGGGAGCATGACACATATTGTTGTAACTTCACGTGCTGCCTCTATTGCTTCGAAAATAGGAGACTGAGAAATGCTCCTAAGTTCCTGAGTGAGAGCAGGGGGTGTATTGCAGACCAACACGGGGTAGACACCTGGGTATATATCAGTCCAGTCCTGGCCTTCCCATCCATCCACTGGTTCTTCATGGGTGTGGTTACAGAAGGTGTCAGGGGCCTCAGGGCCCTCCATCCACATTTGCGAGCACCACGATTAAAGGAAAGAGAGTTTTCACAAAAATTAGATTTGGGACTTGGAACGTAACTATTATGTTCACACTTGAAACAAACTAAAAATAAAGTTGATGGGCAGTTTTGGATACTCATGTAATGGGTTGTATCTAAGTTACATTTGCATGTGTTTCTTTGTTACTATGTTAATGAAAGAAACTAAAAATAAGCAAATAAGTAATATTCATCCATAGTCTTTCCTGAGAGTATCAAGTGCTTTCAGCAGAGATAATCTGAAGAACAGGCATTCCTCTAGGGTAAAGATTTTTTCCTGCATAAATTAAGATCAAAGAGAATTATTTTCCAAGTCTGCAAGGAATCAGGCCTCATTCTGCAACGAAAAATGAAAACAGGCTGTATGGGTGTAAAGGACAGCATTACAATAGACATGGTCCTGCTAGTTTTATTACTATTAACCTAATCAATTAATAAAATTGGAAAGAATAATAAATTTTAGCTGAATTCTGAGAAATTAAAAGAGATTATTGAAATGCATTTATTTAAAAGCAAACACTTCAGAAACTTTGAGGCAAGGAGTTAATCTTCAACCTAAATCTCACTATGAATCTGCTTTTTAGGGTTAACAGTTGTTCTCTTCACCTCACCCTTGCAAAAATTTAAATTTCCTGGCATTTCACAAGAGAAATAGTCAGTGGCATAAATTTACAATGACATTTCAGTATCCCAATCAAATGCTTGTAGGTAAACATATAATCTGTCTGACAGATTTCATTCCACCTGTGATGTAGGGGGAATACTGTAGGGGGGAAGTCTTACATTTCAATTCTGAGTAATTGTAAATATACAGTGCCAAAGACCTTGCATTGTCTTAAATCTTTGAGAAAATAGTAAAAGTGTTAATCCTTTACAGGAAACTTAAGGAAAGACATAAATAAAAGCATTTTCTGCCCCTTTTCTCAGTGATGCATGCTTATCTTGACTTCTAAAGAATGAATAATTAGTGTGTCTATAGGAGGAATTTGGAATAAGGACATCTAGAAACCTTTGCATGGGTTTGACACTAGCAATGGTGAAGCAACAGAAAGGCACATTTTTAACAACAGTTTCTTCCTTCTCACAAGATTTCTAAGCATGTCTGTTCCCTACATTCTTTTTATAATCTACTCTTTATAGGGTTCCATCTTGCAGATACTGACAATCAGACATTTTCAGAAATCATGAATCAAAGTAGCCAGCACTTGCTCATCTTCAGCATCACAGTACTCTGGAAACTACTGTTGCCTTTCAAGTGCCTGCATGTTGTTTTTCTGGACTGGACTGACTGTGTCAAACATGCAGAAATGCCCAAGCTGGCTCCCTCCAGGTGCTGCCCAACCCCAGCACTGTTTGTTAGGCCAGACATGGTGCTTTGGCTATGCTGTTCCTGAGGCTGCACTGGCAGTCCACCAGCTTTGCCATGGGCTTAAACCAGGTTGGCAACCCTAGGGAGAGCCAGCAGCCTTAAAGGCAGCTTGAGCTTTCCTGTGCTGCATTCCCAGGAGTTGGTCAATCTGCTGCTGTCCATAGTGCAAGGATGTCTGAATGGCTTCTTCAGAGAGCCACTCCACATCCATCAAATCCTTGGTGCTGAATGAAAGCTAATAAACCCAGCTGAACCCAGACTGGTTTAAGACTGAGTTTGAGTGGTAACAGTCAAGAGCTCATTGCACAGTAGATGATAAGCTTGTAGATGGATCTGCAGAACAGTGGGTCTTAAGTTTCCAAAAAGAAGCTGTAAGAATGCACTGGCAAACTATAAATAAACTTTAGGGGAAAATACAGTGCTTGAACCTTTTACAATGACAGAAACAAAAGCTTTCATAAATTTCCTGAGCTGCCTTGAAACTTTCAACAATTAAGTATATAACTAACATAATACATGAACAATTCCCCTGTCATCATGGGTACGAACAAAATCATAGTCATGTCTTTAAGAGATCAATCAGTGCAAAGTAAAATTTAGAATAATAATTTACAGTGGCATCAGTAATATTTGCATTGACAGGTTACTTTCTAACATTCTAAACCCCTGAATCAGGACACTGTGCTACTGCCAATACAGTATATGTTAAAACGTAAAACTTACAACATGAGCTTTGAAATGCTGAGCTGTCACGACCCTGTTTGAAGCCAATAGGAAAAAGACAAATGTCAGGCCTTCTTCTGCTGACTGGAACTTCTTAGGATTACACAATGATGCAGAGCTTTCCCAAAAGTTCTGTCCATCTGGAGACATCTGGCCCCTTTCCAGAGGGGATCATCTTTCCTGTGGGCTATAAAGCTCCATTGCTGGAGATACTAATCCTTTAATATCTTGGGTGATTCTGATTTTTATTTTTCAGAACTCTATGGCACATTGTAGCCATTAACTGTTCAACTTGCAGTGTCTTAATAGAAGGGAGAGGAGACCCATCTAGGACTGTCTCAGGGATGAACATGAATCACTTGGATGGCCGAAAATAAGAGGTCTTTGGTAAAGACACTTACTAAAGAACACCTACCTTGCACTAAGCTAATTTCTACACTAATTAGTAAATCTTTTTCTATCTCAAACATGGAAAAAGGGAAAGATGAACATTTATTTATGGTTGGTCTCCAGGGGTTCCCTGAAAGTGAAGAGCAGAGATAGCAGAAGGCACCATCCTTAGGAGGGAATGGCTAATGTATTTATGAATATAGGATAGGCTTTGTTGTTCCCTGGGTGTTCACACTGACTGTACTTTCCTTGCTCTGTGTAGCACAATGAGTCGATGAATGAAACTTTCATCAAGTTGCAGGATTTGGTGTGTCAAATGCCTCCTGAACTAGATGTCACCTACAGAAAGGTCAAAGGCTGTATCACCAAGATCCCCAACAGCATCCAAATCCCATCGAAGTGATTCAGGCAAGCTACTGAATTGTGTCCTTAGCTCCCTGTGCACAGTACACATGCTACAGACACTTGGAGGGATGGAGGTTCAAAGGGGTAAGTTTTCTTTCAAGTGAGAAATTCAGCCAAGTTCCTTCAGAAAAGTAAACACACAAATAGAATCACAATGTTCACACATCTCAGTACACACAGACTGACTAAGCAAAGCCTTTGATCTTCTGGAGAAGGTATTACCTCGGGATCTTGGGGTACTGGGGGGGAAAAAAAGGAATGTTAATAGATACTTGCTCGCTGTGTAAAACAAATTGATTTCAGGTATGATCCAAATGAGTGTCCATCCTCATCACAAGCCCATCCCAGTAGCTGACTTTCATAAAACACTTCTGACAGTTTTGCTGTAGCATCAAAATTAATGTGCTTCACAAAAGTAGGGTATGGCATTACAAGGACACGGTATTTACTACCTGAAACAGACATTGCTCAGCTTTTCAAGGTCTGCAGTTTCCTCGGATAGCAGAAGATGGTGCTGTTCTCCTTTCTGGAAGCCAACGCAAGCGATTGAGGCTTGCTGAGCTAAATAATACTTTTGCACTACCAGCTTCACTGTGTTTCTTAACTGCTGTGCAGATTTTCAGCTAATTGGGTGAGAATTAGCTGTGGATAAGGCTTCAGATGAACTTAAGCAAAAGCTTGGGCTGTTAGCTCACATCAAACAATACAGCTGTGCTTCACAGCTAGTGACACTTGCACTACCATGCTTTGCAGTTTTTAATAGCCATTGTGGTATTCAGATATCCTCATTCAAACAGAAGCAGAATTCAGAGAAGAGTAACTAAAGTGATCAAAGATCTGGGGGACAGAACTGTCTTGATTAGACAGCCTAGCGAAGCAGTGGCTGCTGGGATGAGGACCAAATAAGCATATGCAATTATAAGGAAAAAAAAGCCAGGTTTACTACTGAGTCTTGTTTCTAGGGGGAGAAGGAGATATAACTGAGAAGAATGGAATTAACCTGAACAAAAGGTCTTTGTTCTCACAAAAGTCTGACTGCACAAGGACTTGAGAACTCATATCTCTCAGTGATGGGCTGAATAAAAGCAGGGTGATGGAAGAATAAGAGGAGAGCTGGAGGCAGGTATCAGTGGCTGTTTCACGGTCATGCCTGTGTTTTATCTCTGCTTCCAGTAGAACTCTTTGAAAGAGCACAACCTACAACTCTGAGAACTTCGTTGGGAATATTGATAAGGATGGAAACATAAAGATTCCTGTGGCAGCCTTCTGGAAAGCCATGATGCAAGTGTGCCTCTGAAAGCACAGAATGGCCAAAATGCTCCTCTGGTAGGGTACTGCTCTAGGGAAACCTCTCTGCTGCAGCACAGCCACCAGCCAGCTTTGCTGGTGACATCATGATGCTTCTGGGTCCCTTCCAACTCAGACTATGCTGTGATTGTTAAGACTAAAAGACAAAATTCACTCATAGCAAACGTTGAGCCTAGCATGAGACCAACAGAAATGCCATGACACCCGATAAATACTGTAAATAGCGTCAGTGATAATGGACCAACTTTAGAATATCACAGACAGCGACTGTTTGTATATGATATACAGGATTTTGATAGATTCTTATGTCTTACTGCTATGAGAAAGTGAAAAATAGGCATCTAAACCCTCAGCTGTACAATGGAGTAGACAGTTGTCTTCCTGCCAAAACCACTGTCGTGCTTGGGATCAGTAGCAATGATCAGCCAGGCATGATGTTCTTTTGCAAAAACAATAATAATAATAATAAAAATAAAGGTTTTTTAAAAAGGCTTAAATTGCCTCCCCGCCACCATTCTGGATTTTTTCTGTCTCTCTTCCTCCATGAACCAGGCCATCTGCTCACCTATTAGAAGACAGCCAGGCCCCATTCTGATATGGAGGATTTTTCTGCTTAAAATTAGCCAAGTTTCCTAGCACTTCCCTTCTTACCAACAAAGCGTCCCACTGAACTGAGTCCAAATTGGTGAACTAGTGCAAAATCTAGACTGGAATCAGACAGCAGTTGTGGATTACAGGTGAATGACTCCTGGTTTGTCTTTCTTTCTTTAATTCAGCTTGACACCAAATAAACATAACCTTATTCATCTTAGGATGTGAAGGGACGTATGTTTTTGGCCAGTCCATTACTTATGTAAATAAAAGGTAAATGAAAAAACACCTTGTATGTTTAGAAGTTCTGTTGAATCAAACTACAAGTCTTATTTTCCAATTTAATAAACTTGCCATGAGAATTTTGCAGGAATCTCAGAGCTGAATGGCATTTTCATTCATCCTAAACCTAAGATGAGAAGCATCAGCTCAACACTATCCCCCCTGCAGCGAAAATAAGATTTGCAAAGACAGCATATCTGTGCTGTCAGAACTTTTCCTCCATCCTCAGGGACTCTTGTTTTTTTTTCCTTGTCTCTGATTCCTCTTCTTAGGAGGCCTGGAAAATCTGCCTTCACACTACAGAACTTTTCATTCTCTTGAAAGTGCCTCTTCCTTAGTGCCTGTAGCAATCATGTCCAAGTTCTGAGAGCCTGAGCATTCAGCAGCAAACTCCTAAGAGGCTGTCAGTTGCTGCAGGCTAAACTGCTTGTCATTGGACCCAAAAGTCCCCCTAGATTTTCAGTCAGTTCTAACATGTGACTCATCAGCTGAAATCCCTGTAATCATGCCCAGATATTCCCATTCCTCAGCACATGCTAATGAGGTTAAATATATGCTGTAGTCTAGTTTTAAAGCTAGAAGCAACGGGTCAGTTTTGCTCTTAGCCTCCTAATGTTTTCAAAGAGAAGCAAATTAATTTGTTGGGTCCAGTCTTTATTCCTTCACAAATAGCAGTACCATACTAAAAGCATCCATGCTCAGATGCTAGATGTGCTTTGGCCTGGTTAATCTTGAGTCAGAGGGATTCCTAAGTACTTCAGGCACAACTTACAGAACTGTGGTTTAGCAGTAAGCAGATAAAACTGTTGAAACCCAGTGGCCAGAAAATACTTAATCTGGTGTCCTTAACGTGGCAGAGTTGATATAAGGGGGGAAATAGATATGGATATATACCCCTTATCTAGCTTCTTGATGCATTTTAGCACTGTAGCATGTGTGAAATTGTAATATTCACCTTGCAGACAAGAGTCAGAAGAGTTGTGATCTTTGCTGTCCTTACTGTTCCTACCTCAGGCTGTTTCCTGAAGATCCTCTCAGCAGCTTTAAGATATCTGACAGAGAAAGTTCACTTTACTTAGATTAATACTGTTTCACTTCTTTTCAATCAGTCACTTAAAAGAACAGGAGACAGCACAGAAGCCTGTGGAAGGGGAAATAGAGGAGGAAGAGAGGGAAGAGACATAAAAATGAAGCAAGGAAGCAGGTCAGACAATGCAAGACTGTATGAGAACCACTGAAAGAAAGCTCAGAGTGGCTCTGGGCTTGGGGAGGCCCAACACTGGAGATCTATAATAGTCTGAGTTATTGAATGTAAAAATGAAGCTGATGTTCCACTACACAGCAGGTTCCTACACAGTTTGGTCTTTTTCCATGAAGGAAGGATTGGTCCTTTGAACCTGGTTGCCAAATGTGTCTTGCTCTGTACGCTGACAGTGATGAACTTACTTACAAAGATGAAGGCAAAAAGTGGGAATTGGGAAATGAAAACATTCATATATTGTTATTATCTCATTTTGAGGTAAAGCACATGGACAAACACTGAGGTAAGGGCTGTCAGTCATCCCCTGCCACCTTAGCAAACCTGACATAGGGACCTTTGGAAGAGAAAAAAATAAATTAATGAGAAACTGCAGTTCATGTTGCTTAAAAAGTTATGGGTGATATAAATTTTCTTTAATATCTCCATAGGAAAAAATATGTTAGAAAGATGGGAGACATAACAGATTGGCTTAGACACCATACTTTTTTTAAACCAACAATAAAAAAATACATTTTGCAGTTCCTAAGAAGGAATTAAAGCCTTGCATATATTAATATTTATTTAAGAATAGAATCTAGAAAATGTTAATATGTACAGGAAATACATTTTGCCAAATAACCAACTGCCAACATAGACTTTACAACAAAAATCTTGACAAACTGGGAAATGCTGGCCACTTTAGAAAGATCATCTTTTGGTGGAAAGGAAAGAAGCTAGTTGCAATCTGATAAGTCTCTCTTTTCCAATGGAATTCCCATGTAGAAAAAAATCTTTGAAATATCTTGAAACCTTTCATAGAGTTTAGGTGGCTCCAGTGCCTAATCAGAGGTCAAGATGTCTGTTGGCATGATGGAATTGGTAATGTCTGCTCAGTAGCCACTTTCAGAATGCTTTAGCTCATTACCCCAGCAGGTCTGTGTCCTCTGATGCCTGTGACTCTTCCAGAATTGCCTTGCAATTGCAGTCAGTGCCACCTTCACCTATGGAATATGTGGGGGTTTGAGATGAAGAATCAGAGCAGCATTTGAAATGCTGACCTTGCACGTGCAGGGGGGGTTTCTCTTCTTTTCCTAGTCATTCCTGAAAAGTCATTACTGTTTCCTGACTACTGCTAAACACTGAGGTACATTTTCATAGGAGCTGTTGTGGTTAGGGTTGGTAGGGACCCCAGCCATCAATCAAGCCCCAAGCAGCAACTTGCTCACTCCCCCACTTAGCACAGTTAGGGAGAGAACTGGAAGGGTAAAAACCTAGAAAGCTTGTGGGTTGAAATAAATATAATTTAATGGGGAAAACAAATGCCACACATGTAAGTAAAGCAAAACAAGGAATAGATCCACTGCTTCCCATGGCAGGCAGGCGTTCAGCAGCCTCCAGGAGAGCAGGGGTCCATCACACATAATGGTGACTCGGGAAGACAAACACCATCACTCCAAACATCCCTCCCCTCCTTCTGCTTCCCCCCACTTTCTATGCTCAGGAATGTCCTTTGCTCAGCTGGTGTCATCTGTCCTGGCTGAGTCTCCTCCCAACTTCCTCACCAGCTTAGCAGTACGGAAAGCAGAAAAGGCCTTGGCTCTGTGTAAGCCCTGCCCAGCAATAACAAAAACATGTCTCTATTATCAACCCTGTGTTCAGCACAAATCTAAAGAACAGCCACTTGAAAGAAAATTAACTCTACCCCACGCCTAAGCAACACAGCAGCCTACACCAACACAGGCCGCTGCACTGGGGCTCGCAGAGGGCGGGAGCGGCCGGTGCCGTCCGGGGCTACCGAGCCCTCAGCCCCAGCAGGCCCCGGGGACACGGCGGGACGGGCCCCGGGCTGTGCAGTGCCCGCGCCGGCCGCCAGGTGTCAGCACAGCCCCGCCCGGCGGGGCCCGGCACAGCGTGCCACGGAGGCCGAGCCCGAGCCCGTTCCCAGGGAATCGTGGAATGGCCTGGGTTGGAAACGAGCTGAAACATCGTCTACTTCCAATCCCCCGTCACTGACAGGCACATCTTCCACTAGGTCAGGTCGCTTAGAGCTGCATTCCACCTAGCCTTAAACACTTCCATGGATGGGGCATGCACAACTGCTTCGGGCAACCTATTCCAGTGTCTCACCACCCTCACAGCAAAGAATTTTTTAGTGATATCTAATCTGAACCTATTCTCTCTCAGTTTGACATCATTCCCCCTTGTCCTGTCACTACATAATCTTACAAAATGTCTCTCTCCAGCTTTCCAGTAGGTTCCCTTCAGGTAATGGAAGGCCACTATTGGGTCACCATAATGCCTTCTCCTTTCCAAGCTGAGTAGTCCCAACTATTTTAGCCTTTCCTCAAAGGAAAGGTGCTCCATCCCTCTAATTAAGTTGGTGGCCTTCGTTTGGACTCACTCCAACAGGTCCATGTCCTTCCTGTGCTGTGGAACGCAGAACTGGATGCAGGTGGGGTCTCACCAGAGCTGTTCTTGCCACAGCTACTTCATTGCTGCTTTGCTGTGAAGAACTACCAGCAGGAGTATCATTTGAACTGTTGTACCGTGTTCCTCCAGCACACTGCTCCAGAGGCTGCTGGCTCAGCAGTGGCTGTGGCATATTTTGTGCTGGACTCAGTGGGCCTGTGGTTGAGGAACTGAAGATACCTGACAACTGCTCCATACCAGTGTGACAAGTCTGCCATTGCTTGTTGGCCCACATGTGATGTCTCACTGCTGCAGGACAGTCTTCGTATCTCTTGGACCCACTGAAGCTTATCCACAGACATGAGTGTAAATACTCTGCATTTCTGGGGCTGATGTTTAAAACAGGTCATGTCCTAGGATGCTCTTTAGTGGCTCCAAGTTTGTTGACCAACTGTTCACCATTCTCTGGCTATGCCAGTGAAAAATATCTGTGCCTCTCTCCCCCCCTCAGTCCCAAGAAATCCTTTTTTGAATCTTTTTTTTTCAGCTTAACAGGCATAAAATGAAATAACAACATATGCAGACTCAGAATTAAGGCCAGAGAGCTGTGAACATCTAATGATTTTATATTTGCACAGAAAAAAAAAAAAAAATCTTGCATGACACACAATTATTGTTACATAACAGAAAACAAGATTTGCAGCATCCCAGATTTTCCTTTGAAATGAGCCTCCTGGCTTATCAGCTGGCAGATGATCTAAGGTCAGTTAAGCTGGATCAGGAGTAAGAAGTTTCTCACGTGCTTCCAGAGTGGCAAATAAGGAGGAGAGAACAATGGGATCTCGGGGTACCTGATGTCAGAGAATGAAGGTCCTGCTTCATTGTCCTTACAGCACAGTTGTATAGGAAAAGGGTACACTTTGGAGTAGAGGAGTAGCACATACATCCTGTTCAATATCTTTGGTGTTTTCTTCCCACAGTGTCTTGGGCTTGCATGTGTTACACATGGATCTTTATCTTATGCAAAGTGCTGTTGTGTATTAGTCATGCATTACTATTCTACTTAGGTTTGCACAAAATCAGATGCCCAACTAAACTGATTTGTTCAATTATCACACTTAAATTTCTAGATTAGCTGCAGCCATCAAAAATCTTCTGTAAGAAAACAACATAATCAAATAAAGATGGGAACTGCCCTGGGGCAGGTGTCACTTTTATTTATCTGAGTGTCCACTTAAACTCCGGAGCAACAACAATGTGGCAGCTAGATTGTACCTTTATACCAGGAAAAACCTGCAGGGAGATTGGATGGCTTCTTTCAGCTGAAGAGTTTGAGACCACATTTTCATTCCAGAAACGCTTGATAAATAAAAATTATTTATTTGGCCAAACACAAAATCAAAAGAGATTGAACCTCTGGGAAGGAACTAGATGCAACCTTCTGTCCTACTATGTGGCCTGATGCAACTAAAATCAAGAGTGAAGATTTTGGTCACATGCAAGCAGTGTGGTAGAGGAATGTAGTTGCAGTTTGTATTGTGCAGATCTCTGAGTATTCTCAGATCAATAAAGCTTTTTTAAGCTTGGTGGCAGCATTTGTCCCCTTGCTGGGAATTCAGGGATAAATTCTGATAAGACACTGAGCAGGGGCGGTCGGGGAGTGGAACATGAATTGCTCTGCTGATCCTGCACCTGTGAAATGGCGCAGAAGGAAATGGTTTGGCTAGCATAAATTAAGGCAGCTCTGAGACTCATCTAACATACCTCAGGAATTTAGCCTGCCAGCACAAAATCAGGCAGTGTAAAAAGCTGGCTAAACACTACATATCTCCCTAGCTTCTGAAAGTGACACAGCCAAGTGACATTGTCAGAGCTCTCCAATATTAGAAAGAAAATAGCACTGTTTGAGTAATATGTTTTGAAAACACAACTTGCACACGAGGGTATTCAATGTGTTAGCTAGTTTAGATGAATCTTTGGATGTCTTGCAAGGAAAACAATCTTTTTGTAATTAATCCCATCCAGCAGAACAGATCCAATTCAGACTAATTTCCTAGGCACCATCACAATGCTTAGGACATCACTAATTAGAATCTTTGGAAATCTCAGAGTAAGTATAAAGACTAATCTTTTATGACAAACTATCCCAGCTTGTTCACAGTGAAGACCTTTGATCCGTCTAGCTGAACTGGCCTATGGGTTTTTGGCTTTTAGTTGCAAAGGAGAAAACTCACAGGCTGCTGAAGTGGGTACACTGATCCTAGTCTTCCTCTTTTAAACTTAGATCAATAGTTCTTTGTTCCAGTAGCCTCCCATCCACACAGAGACTGTTCAGTGTGTATCAGTGGACATGCACCCTATGCAAAAGGGTGTCTTGCAGCCATGCATGAAATCAAGCATCATAGAACTGGGAGTATGCCATGTACAAGGTACTGGTCAGTGCAACTAAGATGTTTCAGGCCCCTCACCTGAATCTGTTACAGAAAAGTTACAGAATCTGAAGAGATGATGGAGTGAAAATTTGCAAGGACAAAATTTAATTTTTTCAGCATTAAGCAGCAGATTTGAGATAATTGACTAGTGCTAATAGTTTTTACAAGACATAAAGGTCAAGATCATAATAACATTTCAGCTCCTGAAGATTTATGTTACAGTTGTTCTTGTTAACAGCATGAGTCCTTATCTGTCAACAATACTGATGCTCTTCCATAGTTTCTTAATCCAGACAGCCCAACCAAAAATATTTCATTCTGAATTTGGCCCAACAGAAAATTCAATCAAGCCATAGTTCACGTCTTTGCCACCCTCTTTCTTGTAGGCTGATGAGATGGCAGCCAGACACATGCTACAGACCTGACAGATTGCTTTGGTAGCTCTCTCTCTTCCAGACATTTCATGAAGACCTTAGTTACCTCACTGACATGCAATTAACTGTGCAACTCTCAAGGGACAAATACGCCAGCTTTCACAGCCTTATGGTTAGGGGCTACCTGATCATGTTACAGGAGGACAAGAAAATAATGTTCTGCCACGTAACCTTATTCACAGGATGCCCCTTTTAGGAAACTGAGTATGTGCATTCCATGGTAGTCTGTGTTTCCATCTGGGGACAGGATAAAGTGGTCATTTAATGGAGAAGGTCTTCAGGATATGATCCTCCATAAGGGACTGAGACTAGATCTAACTATGATCTTCCCTACAAGGGCAGATCAAGCGATTTCAACCATCCTCTCTGCCAGTGGTTTCTCCGCACCCCATCTTTTTGTGTGGATCTGCAGCGGGAGCTACGCGGGGTACGGGCGCTGAGGACTCAAGCAGCGAGCGCGGTTCGAGTCGAGCGCGCTGCAGAGCGCTGAGCGCCGCGACCGGCCCTGCCTCCAGCCACCGCGGGGGCACGGACGGGTCCGTGCGCAGGCTCCTGTGGGCAAGTGTCTGCGCCAGGCAGCAGCAGGGAACTTCTCCGCCCTAGAGCTGCACCTTGGCCTTGCTTTTCCCCCCTCCCCAGCGAGCAGAGGGCGCTCCGCCCTCATAAGTGGGGACCTCGTTCCTGGGATGTAGGACCACATTCCTGGGATGTAGCTAAACCACACGCACACATGCACACCCTAGGAGACAAAAAACCCGAACTCAAATCTGGGAAAAGGGTGTTCGGAAAGGCAGGCAGGCAGCAGCCGGCGAGGCGGGCAGGGTGCGGGAGGCTGCGCCGCCAAGGGCAGCGTGGGCCCGGTCCCCGCACCGCCCAGCCGGACACACCCGCGCCCACCTCATTGTGCGGGGAGCGGAGGAGCCACAATGCGAGCCACTCTCTGGGGGATGGGGGTGGGAGGTGGGGGGTGGAGACAGACAGGCGGAGTCAGGGCTCAAATTCTTGAACCTTTCACATCCTTTCTGTAATTTGAAACATACTTGTTCCCATGCCAGAACCTTTTTTTTTTTTTTTTTTTTTTTTTTTTTCCCTCTTTTCTTTTTTCTTTTTAAAATTCCTTCCTTGAGGCTGTGGAAATACATTCCGAGGGAAAAAAAAATAAAGTAAGAAAGTAAGAAAAGAAAAGAAGGGAAAAAAGCAAGCCCACTACTTATCCGAGGCTCCAAAACAAAATAGAGAAACGTGAGAGCCCGGCCCTTCCCAAGCACAACTGCTCGCGGGCTCAGATTTCCTTTCGGAGGGGTCATGGCTGCTGCAGTCACGGGTTTGGAACGCAGCTGGCCCTGCCTGCAATAAAGAGAAAAAAATCCCTGCTCTTCTGCAAACGGCATTTGTCTCCTTTCGCTTCACAAGCTCATTGTGCTCAGACGGAAGGAAGCCATTTGCAAAACGCTTGGGGCACTGGATTCCCGTCATCTTCAGTGTGCCATTCCCCCTCAGCACTCCCAGCCCCTTCCATCCACCCTCCCAGCTGGCCTGGGAGGGAGGGGACACATGCATGTCCCTCTCGTGTGCACTTCAAGTCACATACCTATAAGCACTTCAGTTTATCTCAGACAGTCCCCATGATTAGTGTGGGGTGTGCACATATGACAGGAAAACTGGCTAAGGTACTGTCTGGAACATTTTGCATGTCACTAATCACCCAAAAGGCACAAAGCAGCATGGAGTAGCACAGAGCACTCTCTTGCATCAGCTGGGCCATACTACCCACCCCTTTCCCCCTGGGCAAACCACAGCAGGTGATTGTGCTGGTGCAGCAGGTATTTTTGTTTGCTTTGTGTAAGGAAGTAACAATTACCAGTGACAATAAATGCCTCCTCGAGTCAGAAGTGACCTGAAGCTCCAGTTGAATACAAGCAGTTGCAGTGCAGCTGCCTTGCCACTGCTCCAACAAGGCTGCCGAACTGACAGAAGCACCTAGCCCTCTTTCCTCCACTCAGGGAGTCACACCCTGGTCTTTCAAACCAGAAAAACAAGGATGGGGAAAGAAGCTTTCATGTTTCACTGCCATTATCATAGGTCATAACTGTGTTAATGGGCTATCATGCTGTTTACATGTGTAAGTATACGGATGGGCGTGAACAACCCTTAAGAAGGCATGAGATTTTCCAGGAGAGACTCAAGTGGGCACATGTACATCACCTGAAGCAGCTGGATGAGTGCCTCACCAGGAGTCACCTCTGTACATGGGGGAGAAGCCCATGAGGGAAGGGAGGGAAGGGCAGTCCACAGGATAGAGTCCTTACATGCTGTACTACTCTGTCACAGCCCCTGGCCTGCAGAGCTGAGGCCAGTTGGGGAACTTGAAGAGTATTTATGCTTCCTTGGGTGTATAACTAGAGAAGAAGGTACAGTACTCTCTAGAAGACAGAGAAGGGGCAGATGCATTTATTTATTTTATTGGAAGAGACAGTGTGACGTTTCAGGATTTCCCCATAGCCTTTCAGCCATGTGCCCCAGGTAGGACAGCAATTAGGTTATGCCCGCTGGGGAACTCCTCTCCTTAATCCAGCTCCTGGCACTACAAGACACCACACTGATACTTTGCAGATTGGCAGGAAACACCATGAAGCCCATGTGTGCTTAAATACTTCACATTACGCAGCAAATGCTTTTCTGGCTGCCTGAAACACTGCAGCATTTGGGCTCTCTCTCTCTGAGAAGATAAAGAATCCTCATCGTTTAGCTGTGTTTATCCTGAAACTCTCAAGACAATCTTTGTCTCTGAGCTGGTCATTTGGAGCTCACAGCTTCTTCAGAATGTTGCCCTCACCATCATATGAAATATGGAAGCCATCATACTCAGGGTATCTTTACCACCACTCTGTGTCCATCCTTTGCTCTCAGCCCAGATTCGGGCTTTTTAGCCAATACAACTGTAGCTGAGTGTCTTGGTAATCACATTTTTATCGCTTTGCAAATAAGCCTTAGCTACAAACACAAATGCTCTGCTGATTTTTTTCTTAGGCATCATGGATACTAAAGGGTTACTAGTGCTCTATTCAAGCCTATGTTGGCAGTCCCCACCCTTCTCTAGATTGTTATGCAAGCCCAGTTGGAGTTGCTATTAAATATGAGACAAGACCTCAGTTAAATATGTATTAAGTTACAGATTTCTAGGGTGTTACCAACTTTCTAGAGATACCACATGTGACTCACTGAACTAGATGACAGACTATGAAACAAGTTATTTCATCTGGTCATATTTATCACAGCAGGTTTGTCCTGCCTTTTTTTACAGGGATCACTGTCTCATAGGTAGCAAGCAGGTGAAATGAAATCTGTTCTTACAGGTATTGCTTTCTGCAGTTCATTTTTACTGTATTCCAGTCCCACATACCTGATCATACCCTGATTAGCAGACATGAAACAATACAGTCCCCTCTGATGCAAAGATTTTGGAGGAAGACACCTAGATTTCTTTTGGTCATTGTTCAATGGACGAATTCTGTAGATAGGACCCATATCCTAATCCAAATGTTGAGTTAAATTATGGAGAAAAATAAGCACTTTTCATTTTTCTAGAAAATAAAATGTCCTGGAGCATGCTCTTCCTCCCTGGTTGCTTCCCTGTACCCATCACAAATCCCAGGCACCATCTGTGAACCTCTGCCAGAGCTTCTGCCCTAAAACAAACAGCATGCCAAAGCTTAGTGGGCCAGAGCATTAGTCAGCAGCTTGTCACTGTTGGGGTGTTGGACACCTCTAAAGGGTAGTAAGTCCTTCAAAAAGGTAGCTGAAAATTCTCCTTACATAGGGAAATCTCTGTCAGATGCTAGCTAAGAGAGGCGTCCTCCCCATCTGGCCGGGCTGCAGAAACAGGTGACATTTAGGCCACAAGCCAAGAGCTCCTTAGCTGTTCAAACTGGGGACCTTTGTATCCTCAAGACTGAAGGCAAGTAAGAGAAGCTCTTCTCTTTCTTTGTCCCTGTATCAGATCCTAGTCTTAGGGCATGTGTCTGGGATAGACATGCCAATAGCTGCAGGCAGAAGAAACCTTCTGTTTTATAAACACCAGCTTCCACCCAATTGCCTTGTACATACTAGGCTGGCTTTTCATTGGTGAAGTGAGTTTGAAGAAGGGAATAGGACAGTAAGAAAATGCAGCCAATGCAGTCAGAGGCAGTGAAGTAAAGACTAACATGACCTCAAAGAAAAGAGCTGAGACTCTGCTGACAGAACTTTTCAGGGGTTGAGAGGGGACAGGTTATAACAGGCTGGCTGGAGTCCCAGAAGTGCTGGGAGATGGAGGGGTGCAAACTTGGGAGCATATGCTCTTCAATTACTTCAGTCTCTGTGCAAAGGAGTGTGCACAGCTTCATGAGGGGTGAATGCAGGCGACTGCTGTAGTAGACTTGTCTTCTCTGCCAACCTCTAGAAACTGGTTCCTTTAGAAGAGACAAGAGCAGGTAGGCAGACTTGAAATGAGGACAAGAATCCTGAACTCAGCATGACTTCTAATTGCTTGTTCCAGACACGGCCTGTGACTCCATTCCAGGCTCTGGGAAGTCCAAAGGACAATTTAGCCACACAGGAAGGATCCTCCTGCATCCTTGCATAACGCAGAATTAAGGTGGTCTCTGGGTGACAGCATAGCTCAGGGTGGCAGGGATTCTTGACCCTTTAACACTGATTTGCAATGAAACATTTTGGCTCCTAAGTCTGTTTCTCCCTCTGATTTTATCTTCTCTTTTAGAAAATGATGCAAATAAAGCTAAGCTGCCTCATAGCTTGTGGATACCTATACTGTACTAAACTGCCCTCCAAGGAGAGGAGTAAAAAAGAGTAGAGGACTAATATGAGTCTTTGCGAGGACCTGTGTTCATGCCAGGAAAAAGTATGATCCATAGTCCTGCTCCAGATCAATTCCCTAGCTTGTTCCAGTCAACTGTGACTTTTGTTAATGCCTGTCCTGGGGCTAGAAGAAGGCAAGGCCAACAGTTCAGTTTGCTTTGACAGGACTGAGCCCTGCTTGAAAACACTAGGAAACCTCCTGAGTCAGCAGCTCACTTGCTCCTACTCTTGGAATAGCTGAGATTCCCGGACACAGTAACTTGACTCTACTTCTGGCTCAGGGCAGCCACAAGCTGAAAGGCAAAAAAAAAAAAATCCCCTCCTGGCCCATTAACGAGGCCTATTCTGGGTTCAGGAGAAAGCAGTCTGACTGATGAACTCCCCTGGCTCAGGGGTTCTGGCTGGGGCTGGGAGAGTTATTCTTTCCTTATTCAGCAGACAGGAGGATGTTAATGGAGAGCATATGGGAGGGGAGGGAGTACTGTGGATATTGCTGGAGGACAGCCAGACTGCATCAAAGCCCCAAGAAGCCTATTCTCCATCCGGGCAATGCTAAAACAGGCCATGGAGAGACGAGAAATCCAGCTGTGATACAGGGGAGTTAGGAAAAAAGCCCTCTGCCTTCCCCAGCTTTTTTACTCCCACTCTTGATGGGACAATGGGGCAGTATTGTCACATAGTCCTGTAGGCATGGTATTCGTAGTGGAAGCCTTTCTGGGGAAAAGCACACTTCAGCCAGGCACCCTGTCCTGAGAGTCATGCTACTTCAGTGAAGCAAGAACTGCCTCTGTGCTTGCAAAGTGCCATATAATTTATGGTGCTATAGAAATGATGAATTACAACAGTCCTGCAGTTTAGAGGTGGAAAAGCCCTGTCAACTCCTCCAGCCCATCTCCCAGAGCTGATGCAGTACTGTTGCCTCTCACACATTTCCTGTGTTTGTCTGGACATGTTTAGAACAAGCAAGCAACTGAGGTTCATTTATTTTTCACTTCTTTTGTACTTTAAAAATAACTCCCAATGTGATTAAGGTGGATTACCCAGCCACTTGGATATGTCAAGAAGGATGGAACAGGGTGCATCAAAGGTAGCCCACATCTGCCTTACCTTAAAGATAAAATGGAGGACTGGCTAGTGAAGACTTGATCACAGTTTGAACTAAGAAACTTGCCATTAAGTAGGGGGGCAGCTAGAACCAACTCTGGTAAAAATTAGGTGTGTCCTTTTTGACTCCTGACAATCTTAATGTAGCCCTGACCGAGGCAGATTTTGGGCATCCATGATGCTTGGCCTTGCATCATTCACCAGATCTGAATTAACTAAGGAGCCTGGGTTGTTTAGCCTAGCGAAGGGGTATATAATTGCAATCTATAAATAAATACTTCAGGGGATGAACACATGGGGAGCAGAAAAAAGCTATTTAAAGATAAAGGACAATGCTGGCACAAGAACAAATGGGTATGAAGTAGCCATGCATACATTTAGGCTAGAGATTGTCAGGTTTCTAATGCTGAACACCCTGATGCTCTGTGAAGGCAAATTAAAGGGTTTAGTAAGGCCAAAAGTCAAGCTGGTTTTAAGAAGCAGCTAAACACATTTCCTCAGCTGATTGTACAAAGTGGCTGGCTATGCAAGGAAAGGAGCTGAACTTGGGAGACCCAGAAGGAATGTCCTGAGGCACTTTGGGCTGCAGTAAGTACAGGATGAGTTCTGGCTAACCAGCTGCAGAGCCCAGAAGGAGCAAGGTGGGAAAAAACAGAAGACTAATGAAACCTGAGAAATTTCAACTGCACCTTCATACCGCCTTCCAGTACCTGAAAGGGCCTCCAAGAAGAATGGAGGGGGACTTTTTACAAAGTAATGCAGTGACAGGACAAGCGGCAACAGTTTTAAAGTGCAAGAGGGTAGGTTTAGATTGGCTATACGGAAGAAACTTTTTACAAAGAGAGTAGTGAGGCAAGGGAACAGGGTGCCCAGAGAAGATGTGGATGCCCAATCCCTGGCAGAGTTCAAAGACAGGTTGAAACAACCTGATCTAGTGGAAGGTGTCACTGCCCATAGCAGTGAAAGGCAAAATAAATTAATAAATTTATTAGTTAATAAAGGCGGGTTGGAATTAGATGATTTTTAAGGTCCCTTCCAACCCAAACCAATTCTATGATTCCATGATGATTCTATAAAGCACAGCAGGCAGATTATAAATCCAGGTAACACTGAAAACTGAAACTAACCCCTCTCCAATGAGTAAGCTGGCTGGCTTGGTTTAGAGAAGTTTATGGGGACAGGAGGAGGTTACGAACAATAGGCAGGAAAAAGTATCTGTGATTTGTTTGTGTGAAAACCTAGGCAAGAGAAACGAAGAAAAGAAATAATGTTTGGTTTTCCTGTAAGCAGTTGAGGTAGGGAAGCCCTTAAATTTTGTTTTACCATCCTCAAAGGCAAGAAGATCTCTTGAGCCAGAAAACCTTAAGCCACGAGAACATCTTGTCATGTTCTCCAGTGAAGTAACAGCTCAGCCTGACCTCAGGCTGAGACCAATACATGGTCTGCATGCAGTAATCCTTTTCTGTGAAGTAATTTGCCAGACAGACAGTGGGGTCTTTCCCCATAGCTTTCCTGCAAAACAGAATTTGAGAGACCTTGACCCTTGACTAATGCATGCTGGAGAGGCAGATGTCCAAATCTTAGCTGTCTTATCCAACTGGAAGCTATAACAATAAATCACATACTCCAGTTTACACCACCAGTGCAAACAAGATAATGGACCTTATACCAGAGAAAGATCTGTTGTAATATAGCGTTTTGTTTCATCCCATTCCTGCTGAGAGTAGACGGACAGGCAGCAGAGAAGACACAGCTATACAACTGGCACAGACCTCTCCTACTGAGGGAGTTTTCCTGTGGGAATCTCCTGCCTGTTTGAGTTCTCTCCATGCTCTATAACCACTGCAAAGCAAATTTAGCAGAGAGCAGAGAATCCATCTTAAAATGCCTTAGGGGGGACAGAAAATACGGTATAAATGGAACTGCAGTGATGTCTCTTCTAATTCTTGTAATCTGTCACCTAGCTGTGGCAGTGATAGGTACTTTAGAAACCCACAGACAGTCTGAGTATGATTTGATCACGTTAGTGGTGGCCTATGCATCAAGAGATTCAGAGGTTTTATTCAGAAAGGCATTAAAATAAAGATGGTTGTGCTTTCAAATCTCTTTTGTCTGGAAAGAGGTTATCTCCTAAGGCTGGCTTTACTCCTGACATTTCTCATTCTTTGCTTTTCTTTACAGATCAGAAATAGAACATGAAATGCCTTGTCTTGCTATTTTCATCATTCTGCAGTCAGTCTCAGCATGAATCTGAGGCTATGAGGGTGGGAAGTGATGGGCTGAGTCAAGTCTGAAATATGGTTCCTTGCACTAGAAGGATATAGATGTGATGTCTGTGTAAGTCACCAGTTCAGGTTTTCTTGGTACTGAAAGGTGATGACTGTTATGCTCTGTGAGAGCTGTTATGCTCTCTTGAATTGAGGTAGAGGGTTTCCATCCAATTACTAGCTAACTTTATGCAGTAGTCTAGGAAGCTGAGAACTGTGTGACTGAAAGCACCAGCATGTTCACTGGGGAAGAGCACACATGGGAAGTTTGTCCTGTCACTACTTGCATTTTCCTGGCTGAATGAAACTTTGATATTTTTCATCCTCCATGTTTAAAGTTCTTGGCCTGGAAACCCTTATCAAGTTGAATCAACTATAAAGATAGGAGAGAAGATGAGGGGGGGAAATTATTTTCCTTTGAGGGAGGGCTTTTATTTTAGATGCAAACCAACAGATTTTTTTCCTTTGACCTCCAAAAACCAACAAGAATTTATTGGTCATTTTCATATTTTTAACTGACATTTTAATTTTCTTCACAAAAACATTTCAAACATTGAGGACCTCAGTAAATCTCTAAAGCATATGGTGAAAAGTGTTCACGCAGACCATAAAGTTGTAACTCTGAATTTGTACAATTCATGCTTATGGTCAGTCATTGCAAGTTTTAAAGAATGTACCACTTCAGCCATCATGAAAAGGCAGTAAATCTGGATTATGCATTGAAAGTGCTTAGGGAGTCTGTGTATTTATACCAATGAAATGCCAAAATATTTTACTGACACTATCCATTTTTTACATTCTTTTACTAGCAGTTAATTTTTTTATGTGTATATTTTTTTTTAATGATGACAGTTAAATTTTGGCTATTATTAGTTTGCAACTGGTTAGGCCTTCTCTCATCAAAACAGGAGTCTGAATAATTTCACGTACATGGCACCTTGGGCAGAAGATAGTGGAAACCTTACAGATATGTGCATGGCCTAGGCTGAATATAGTTAGAGCTACCTCTTTGGAAGCTCTCCAAATGTCATACACAGAATTCCTGGCTGTTTCCATAGTAGTGATTCACTGGGGTGCTGCTGCTAAAGAACCTCTGTCAGCCCCTGGTGTCTTCACATGGGACCAGAGCTGTGAAAACATGAAGGAGAAAGGGGTGACTCTGTAGGGAATCTTTCTTCTGCATCAGAAGCACTTTAAACCACCCAAGGGATGCAGGCAGCTAGAAATATAAACTGAAGTGTCTGTGGGGTGTCCATCATATGGGGCCATTAAGAGAGGTCCAAGTCAACCCTACTAGCCAAAGCAATGCAGTCATGTTAACATAGCACAGCTAGGCTCCTTAGCTTCTATTTTAAATGTATGCACTGCACACAGATACTTTTATTTCCTGACCCAAATTAGGTCTCTTACAAATTTTGAGCACCCCTGTATGATACTGCTTGGTGCTACACAGGCGCTTTCCACTTTCCAGTAGAAAATGTGCCAGGAGCACATTTTATTTACAATAGGAAATCACTTAGAAGAGGCCCTATTCCTTTTGGATTGACAATGAAGTCACACAAAACTGGTGCATAGAGATTTAAGTATACATAACTAACTCAGACCAAGTTCACTGAGGCTAAAGGAAGAGTGGAAAGAAACATGCTCATGGAATCCAGATCCAGCCTCAGCCACTTGGTGACCCCACACTAGAAAACTGGTATGGAATTTCTGATGCTGTTTTTAAACAGTTCACAGTATTTCAATCCTGAGTGCCAGGGCCCCAATACCCTCACTTGGGTCTCCCCTCACCCTGCCCACAGCCCAGGACCCCATTTCAGGCACTAACCAGCAACATCACAGGACACTGGTCTCCAGCTTCCATGGGGGAGCTGACATGGCAGCCCAGCCTAGGCTTGCCCCCATTCCCAGGGAGGTGCCCAATGCCCAGGGCTGGGACTGCCTTGGTGCCCTTTGCTGGGGTAGTGGGGTGAGCCTGGGCTGGCAGGCTCTGCCCTGCTGCCCTGTGGCTTTCCCTGAAGTTCCCTACACCCCATCCCCTGGAGCCACCAGCCCTTGCTGTCCCCTGGTGTTGATTCCTCTATGCTCAGTAGCTGCTGCCAGGCTCTTTCCTACAGGTCAGGATGTTAAGAAGGTCAAACTCCAAAGATAATCAGTTAATGCTGCAAAGTAGAAAACTAATGATCATAACCATGGTCACCATCCTCCTCCTCAGAGCCCAGACTACATACTTAAAGGCATAATTGAATATAAAACATATACTTTAATTCCTGACAGAAATTCCTGCTTTTGGATTTGAAAGCCCAACTACCCTCTCACTCCATGAGGAAGGTTTGATTTTATTGTATTGTCTATTCTCTCCTCTAAACAGCTCTCACTTCCTCCTTTGAGTCCTTCTGGCAAGTATTGATATGCTTCTTTCTTGCTATGAAAAGGATACCATGAACCTGTCATCCTTCAAAGTGTTTCTCAGCTCACTTTTGCTGTGATGTCTCATGAGTTAATAATTTAAATATAATAATTATTAAATTATTAATTAAAGTTAATAATTTAAAAATAGTTAGTCCACTATGGTTTGTTGAACTTGCTAAGTATTTACAAATATTTGTCAGAGCAAGTGAGAAAAACTCAAACAAATTACATTCCTAGCTTTGCATCCCTCTCCAAGTATGATATGGTAGTTATGGATGACTTTACTACAAGCCACAGGGAACAGTTTAGGTATGAAGCAGTTTTGGAAAAAAAACCCCAGAAATTCAGAGGTTAGAAAACATTTGAAAAGTCAGCTTCTGACAGATTATGACACTAGAGGCCATGCAGTGCACCCTTCCTTGCTCTTTGTCCTTGACTGCTCCCTTAAGTCCAAGATGGTGAAATGAATCAGCAGATCAAATGGCAGATCATGACTGAGGCCCTTTCTCCAGGCAGAGGAGGCCCAGCCAAAGCTGGCCAGGTTTAAATGGAGGCTTCAGATTTGCCCTGAATATCTTTCAATACAATTCTGGGCCTTGCCATTCAAAAATCAGAGGGATGTTATGTTTACTTAATGTTACATTTTAAAGCAGATGCAGATGGAAGACAATTGTGTTCAAGACCTGCAGTATTACACAAATGTGCTGCTGACCCTGAGGACAAGAAGCCTGCTCTGGCTGCAAGAGAGCCACTAATTCTTGGGTGATGTAGTAACATCAACAGGCTCATGCTGTGGGAAGACAGCCTTGTGTCATATCTCAGAGCACTCTGTGGGGCATTTTAAAAAATCCATACTGTAGCAATTGTATGGAACATAAGGGTGCTTATAAGGGATCTTTCTTTATTTTCAGGCCATAGCCATACAATTTGAGCCAATACAGATGGCACATATAGCCATGTGGAAGATTTCATTCTTTCCAGCTGGTCCTCATTACCATTTGCCTTCAGTAATTTCAAGGAATACTGTAGCTGCCATTTCCAAGTCTCTGTCAGACTTTCTTCCAGAGAGAGGGATTCAGGCAGCTTTAGTTGTTCCATTTTTTTCCCCAAAGAAATCAGACTTCTTCTCATACAGTGTAATAAGGGCACTGTGTCCCCAGGAGGGACTAACTCTCATTTCCTGGCTCAACACTGGAGGTAGGTAACTTACAGAAATAATTCTGCAATCTGCGACTACTGTTGCACTCTGGATCTGGCACTCTTAGGAGAAGGCTTGGAAATGAATTGCCTGTTTACAAAGGAAGCCCAGTGTAGTCAGGACTGCCTTGTTCTGTAAAGAGTACAGAAGGACTCCCACAGCACTACTAAAATAATAGGAAGAGTAACAGGGATTGCTACAGCAATGAGTCATAGGTGTGCAGAAAACCCAAAGGAGGCACTGATTTTGTCAGATGCACAGAGGTAGCTGTCACCTCCTCCCAATGGCCATTTGGGGAGTGGAAGGCAAGCAATGCATACACAGCCATCTTGTTCCTACTGAGACTCTTGTTTGCGAAGTAAGAAGGAACAAAAATGTGTTGAGCAAAAGATTTAATTTCTCGGTGTCTATGGGGAAATCAACAGACAATGGGAAGCAACATAAAAAGCACATACATGAAAGACTGTTATTTAAAACCAGTTGACTAGTCATTTTCAGTGGAATCTGGCTGGCTGTAGCCAGTATTTAATTCAAAAATTCTTCAGGAATGAAGGTCTTTTGCAGGCCAGCTTTATTTGGCTAGGGTTGGGTTTTGCTTTTTCCCACATCCCGCCTGCTGAAGTTAGAGGTTGATGGCAGGGAGCCCAATTCCTCTGCCTCTTCCTGTGCTGGACACAGCCAGCCAGCATTACCTCTTTGTTAAATGGTGTGCTAGAACTGCTGTATTCAAGAGAGGCTGTGTGTGGCAGGGAAGAAACAGGATCACCTGATCTCCTTTCTGAGAACAGAGCAAAAAATTATCCAAAGAATGATCCATAAGGAGACGAAGAAGTTAAAGAAACCACATATAGTGGGCTGTGTATGGTCCCATGGCAGTAATGGCTTTCCTGTTTGATAACCCAGAAGCCATTAAGAAATGGCTTCTCTTTGTTAAAAAGAGGCTTTCTTGCACAGCAGACAACAGCAGCAAAACACTTGCTCCTAGAACTAGACATAGAAAGTGAAAATAATGACAATTCTAAAGAACCTTTTTGAAGCACTGACCCAAAAAAATTACATAATAATTTTCTATCCTGTAAGAAAAGTACAGTTGAACAAAGGGCTTAGAAACTTGGAAACTCTGCCGTTATGAACGAAGGATACAAAAATTAGTCCTGCTCAAATGTTCAGCAACACATAACAGGTAGAAAATACACAGCAGGCTGGTGTGGTTGAGCTATTCCCACGCAAAGCCCCTACCACAGAAACAGTAAGGTAACCAACCCAAAGCCATCATTATATCAATAATACACTCCACTACACTCCTCTTTCTTGTACACCTCACTTGCTTTCATTCTGTCTCCTCGATGTTCAGCCCAGGTCTGCTAAAACTGAGGTATTGTCTCTTGTTGACTCTGACAGGCAGGGGGGCAGGGAACAGCTGATATGGCAACTCCAGATGTGCTTTTTCTATTCTTTGAAACTGTTCATCAGAAAAACAAAAAGCTCTCCGTTGCCATGGAGACAGTATCTCTGGCACTGATGTACGCAGTGGGCGGTAGCAGCTTCCCAGCTGTAGAGACGCCCAAGACCTGGTACTTTAGCAAGCTACTCACTGCTGAGCGTGCTCTGGAGCAGAGGGCTCAAGCTTGGATGACAGGCAGGACTTCCCCAAGGTGGCCAAGAAAATGAGAAAGTGGAGGATCCAAGGATCCATGGATTTTGCACCTGAAAAAAAAGTCAAAGTGATGTTAAAGTGAATTTGGAGTCAAGGAAATGCTGTAAAAAATCCCTGAGAGGCAGTAAACAGAGAAAGCTGGTAGCCATTTTTGAGAGGAAAACATGCCCAGAGATTTGAATGATTGTGTTTATAGAGATAATACTAGGAACAGCAGAGAAAATAAGCAAGAACTTTTTGCAGATGGAGATTTTTTTTTTTCCAGGAAAGCAGTGAAAACTCTATCTTTTTAATCACTTAGAACTTATATCTGCACTCAGTAAAGGAAATGATCCTCTGCTGGTCCCCAGGAGACACATGAAATGAGACCAATTAGGATTTCTCCAGCTCTGAATACAAGGACTGTGCAAAGACATACTTTACCCTTATTATGTTTGAAAGTGAAAATGAATAGTGTGTTCCCCAGCTGAATTAAAATCAGGGCTTGTATTATGTAAAAAAACAGAGAAGATGATCTGTTCTGTCCTTAAAATCTCTGAAAACATGACCAAAACTGATCAACTGGGAATACCTGTTATGGAGGCCAGTCTTAACAGTGTCCAGGTGATAATATCTCAGAGGTCAGTGAGAATAGCAGATAATCCATCTGGCCATGAGTACATTGCGTTCTGCAGGGAAAGAAATTTCAGGGATGTAATCTCAAAAATATGAAACTTCTATCTCTTGTGTATACTGTATTTATCATATCTGATTACCACTCTTTTCCCAGGCAGATACTGCTAGTGATCAGAGATTATCCAGACTATTTTACAGCCCAGATCTTATAAATGGGCCACTTTCATTTCTGGTGTAAAATGGTACATCCTAACTGAACACACAGAAATTACTTGAATTATAACAACATTACTCTGTTTGGCTCTGAAGTGGGCAGTAGGACAAGGAACCACAAAGTGTAGAGAATAACCTCACTAATGAAGATTAGGCCATGGGATTGCTAGAAGAATTGAGTTCTGGGTTGTCCCATGACACAGAAGTAGTTGTGACCTGCTGGATGTGCTCACAAGAACACTGGAAAAGGTCTGGACTTCTGCCCACTCTCATCTACATTTTTCTTCCCAAATCAGTTTTGCTTTATTACTGTTCAAGAAACTGAGAACCGCTGCTGATAGGAAGAAGCCCTATTAGCAGAGACACCCTCCTGGAGGTGGTGAGGAATAGACATTAGGCTGCTGTCTAAATCATGCAGCAGTCTAGCTGGCCAGGGCTTATTCCTCCTGACATCTGCTTTCTGAGGTACTGCCATCCATATTAGATTCTGTCAAAAACCATTTTGCCACCAAGCTGAGTAGCTTCCTGGGACATGTGTCGCTGCAGGGGGCCCACCATGTCCCATCCTTTGTCCTGGAGAGATGACATCCACCCTAGCAGCAGGGACTGGTAGGGCTTATAATGCCTTTGTCCAGAAGCATTGGAGATCATTCCCCCATGGAGATACTCTGCATTTAGGTAGCTAAAATGGACCAAATCAATAATTTGCCACTGCAGAGTTGGAAATGCAGACACTTGGGATGTTTGCTCTGAAGCAATCTAACTTAGGAGAGTTCCCATCAGGGCTGAGACACAGAGGTGTCTGAGTGGATGATACCTTTTTAGATGAGTCCAAGGGAAATATATCCTACAGGATGGGGCATGGAGACTTCAGCAGGTGGTAAGGAGTGACCACACAAACCAGTGCTATCTTGGGCACATGATATAACCAGAAGACCCATCTGGTTTTCAAAATTGAAATTCCTTTTCTGGACCTAAAATAATACATGGCTCTATTGGAGAACCATGTGTTAATTGGTATTTCAATTTGACCTATTTAATTTTGCTTCCTAAATTTTACATATCATAGATGGTTGGA
Source organism: Vidua macroura (assembly GCF_024509145.1). Taxonomy (NCBI): domain Eukaryota; kingdom Metazoa; phylum Chordata; class Aves; order Passeriformes; family Viduidae; genus Vidua; species Vidua macroura. Next base: position 22,212,975 of record NC_071576.1, on the reverse strand, counting down.
TGCAGCATCCTGCTACTTCAAATGTTGCATAGCATTGCTATGCTCTGTTAAATAACTTCCTTCTTTCTTGCCAGAAATAGCTATGTTTCAATAGTAAGTAAAGAGATCTTAACATTTAACATGGTTTCTAGAGCTTCTAGTCGGGATTGCTGAAATGTATAAACATAAACCTGTTTTGATTTTGCTGTCTGGAGAAGCAGCTGTTAATAGGGAGGAGCATCCAGTATGGTCAGTTTAGCCAGTCCACCAGAACCTGTCAGATAAAGGATATTTCTGCCCAGCTACTCTCTCCTCAATGCTTTCTGCTGATCTCTGTATTCAGATGACCTCAAAGACACTACTCTGGAGCCTGAGGAAGACAGGATACTTCACTAGTGCTGTTGTAAACTGTGTTTTAGGCTCTGTGACAGAATATTGAGTTGGTTTAGAGTTTGAGCAAGCTGATGGTGTTCCCCTTTCTCAGGAGTCAGCCCACTCAATAACAATGGAGGCTGAGGGACCAGTCAGAGTCTCTGGCAGGGTGACTGGGAGGGTATTGCTGCTGGCAGGAGTGACTGAAGCAGTGAATGTGCCCAGCATGCCAGTGAGCTGTGTTCACTCATCCAAGGGCTGATTTAGCTCAGAGGTGGTTCATGAGACCTTGGCCCCTCTCCAGCTCTAGCCTTTTCCCTTCTCTCAGGAATAATAGCATGGGTTAAAAGCAGAAGGACTGAAGAAAGCACAGCCTTACTTAGCCACACATGGAAATAAAGAAATGTCTACAGCAATATGGGGAATTAAGGGAGAGGAGGTAAAAGGAAATAGGGAGATAGAGGAGAGAGGGAAGGAGAAGATGACAGGGGATCTTTTCCAGCCCTGCTTACAAGGTGCGGGGATAATTCATGGCCCTTGTTTACACTGCTCCAGACCACATCACAGACATTCCTGGTTAATGGCTTCCATCTGGAGCAGCCATGTGCTGCCCAGCCTCCCCCTCACCATGCTGCCAGCAGAAGAGTGCCTCCCTCCAGACCTTCCAACCCAACTACCTCTCACAGACTGCTGTCACTGAGGGGATTGGTGCATGCGTCGTCATCTGTCCCTGAGACATTACTGTCACGTTTCCATGACCAAGATAAGGGGGCTGGGATATTTGTCAGACAATGGAAAGACCCCTTAACGTGGGGCCCACAGGATGTGCTGGAAATACAATGCAGGGACACCCAGTCATTCTGCACAAGCTCAGCCTAGGTCCAGCAGCGATTATTAGCTCTGGCTCAGCATCAACCCTGCTGGACCTGGGCTGCTTCCCAACAGGACTGCTCAAGTGTCTCCACATTGCGCCTCCCAGCACTCTAGATTTGGGAGGGTTTATTATCTTGGGCACAGTGCCAGACATGAGCTGCCTTTCTGCATCTCCATAGTGCTTGAACTAAGTGAGTTTCACTGTGCTCAGAGCATGGTGGAAAGACACCTGCTTGGCTCTAAGGGAGCTCAGCTCTGGTCAGGCTGGTAGTAAGCCAGCCCTGATGAATCCAGCAGGATTTGTGTGAATTCTCTCATGTGTCTTTGCACCACGGTTCTCAGCCCTCACAACCCCAGCAGCAGGGTCCTGAAACAACCCCACTGGTTCTACCTGGGCTGGGTTTATTAGGTTGGGATCTACATTTGCAGAAGTGGCAAAGCTGCTCAGAGATCTGAACCGGATCTAGAATCAGCAAGGCCACAGTCAGTGCAGCACAAAGCCTCCGTTTCTGAGTCCTGCCAGACCTGGTCTGGCTCAACTTTCTCTGCATCTGCAGCAAAGACTGAAGTGCAGAGGTAGAGCTGTGTGTGGGCTCCACGACCAGAACAGAGAGGATGGTGGAAGTCAAAGGTGCACAGTGGAACTGGAATGGCCAAAGGAGAAAGTAGCAAAATCTGCTGCAGATCTGAGTGAGCTGCATCCAGAGGATCCAGCCTTCAGTTGGCCCAGAAGACAGCAAATGCAGCCTGCAAACCAAATTGAGACTATCATGACATGCAGAATATTCTGTGAAGTTGGAATTAAACCCCAGGCTACCACAGCAGTTCAAAGTTAATTTATTTATTGAGTGTCCTACAAGGTCTTGGAGATGTGGTCATAGGCTAAAGGGAGAGACATGGGAAGATCAGTTTCTCACTCTGCTCTCTTTGTTTGTGTCATGCTCTCTCTTGAACTCATTCTCTCAGCTAAGCAATATATTCCCAGCATCTGTCGAGTCTGATCTGCTCTAAGCTCCAATGAGAGGCAAAAGAGGAGCTGAGATGGGAATGAAACAGAATCCTGGTCTGTGACGAGGCACTGAGACTCCTCACTGCGCCCCATGCGGGTTGCCCTGTCATAAATCATCATTTGTCAAATTCAATAAGCATCCTTAACACAAAAATGATGCTATCTCCTGGGAGCCTCGAGTGCCTGAAATTCTGCACAGATGTGGAGATACAAAAAAATAAGGGAAGAGGGGAAGACAGGGGAGGAGGAAGGAGGACAGATTTTGCATGGCAGAAAGGATGTTCTTCTCTACCCTCTGCTCCATTCCCATCCTGTTGCCCTCCACCCCACTGCCACACATGCAGCCATGTATGTTGTCTTCCTGGGAACGCTGCAGACCCGGCTCCTGGCACATCTTTTGCATACTCTAAAAGGAGAAAGCAGGCTGTGTATGCAATATGGAAAATCCATCTACTTTGGGGGTCACAAGCCTACCACAAAAAGCTTCCCTGCTAGCCCAGAGATGTGGATGGCAGAAGGCCCCTGGGGGACGGCGTCCTGCTTTGGACAGAACAGGTCATGGGGCACTTCCATTAGAGATCATGCTGCTGCCATTTCCACTCCCTGCCAGCAACATGAGAGCTATAGCTTTGGTTAGACACCCCATCCCTTATTGTGCAACAACAGAAGGCTGGAGAATAGGGCCACCTCGAGGGGGTTCAGCTGTGAAATCTCACTCCTCAGTGGAATGTGCTCCACTCTGGCCAGAGCCAGGGACCAGCACTGTTGTAAGAAAAGGCTGAGTGCAGGCTGCTGTGACCACTGAAGCTTGAAAGCAGGCTCCATTTATGCACATACAGGTTGCATTGCACCGTACATTATCTATGCTTAAAATGCCACATATAAAAAGGGATATGTGCAAGCACCCACAACAGTCATTTTGTCTCCCCCTCAGGACTACAGTGCCTGTTTCCAAAATATAGAGAGTGAGTCTCTGAAGCTGCTTGAGCTGAAGTAGCAGACAGAGGTGACAGACCAGCATCCTCTGCAGATCAGGCACCCATGGGACACAGATCATGACATACAGTCATGACCAGCTGAAGCTTAGTCCAGCTGCACAAAATGCATCCCATACAGGATCCTGCTTATGTGACACCCACCAGCATGACTGACATCTGAGCCAGGGAGGATAAAGCAGGCTCGAACAGCCACACTCTGGGGCTTTTGCAAATGAGATTTGGGCACAGGGAGACAGCGCAGTGCTCCTTGGTCGATGGCACACTCACAGGCAGGCCAAGCTGCAAGATTTCTTTGCACTTGCTCATACACCCTTGTTGTCAATGAATCATTCAGGTCACTGCAGACAAACCTCTAACCACCTATCACCATTTATCCTTCTAAGACATGTGTGCTACAGAGCAGCCATTTTAAAAAGTGTCATTTTTTCTGAAACCTTTTCCAGAGGATATTTTGGATGCCTCTACTTGCTGAGCCACACAGATACCCTGGTACCACAAAAAATTGCTGAACTAGCAGAGGGAAAGTATAACACCACATTAAAATTCCAAATAAATATGAAAAATACCTTCAGTAGATAAATATGCCTTGACTTCGAAGGTCAGAGTACTGATCTACCTAAAGGCTAAAGCAAGTACTTTATGCTGCACTCGTGATCCTGCAGTTGTAGTTATTATTATTATTTGCGTTATTGTTGCAGTAGCAGTACCTCAACGACCTATTCAGGATCCAGACGCCATTACAAAAGGAACACTGAATTCAAATGAAGAAATTTGTGATTAGCAGTCTGATTCAAAACAAAACCAAACTCTACATGACAAAGCAAACACAGCAAATCTTTGTCAATCAAGCTCAGTTCCACTGTGGCCAGACTGCTCCCAGCACCCAAGCCAGGATGTTAGTGGAGCTGTAGGGTCTCTGTACTGTGCCACAGTCCCTTCTGGGACTGGAGTGTTGATACACCCAGGGATTAAGCCCGTCGTGGAAGCAGCAGATAAATCACAGATCTGTGCACTTGAACTACCTTTGGGGATGCTCCTCTTTTCCATCAAAAACTTCTGCATGAGGAAAAAGAGAGGAACAAGGATATTTGTAACAAGGACCAACCTCCTGGTGCCACCACAGCTCTGACAATATGTCTGATGCCGTGTGGTCCCCAGCAAACAGCCACTTCACCCACAGGTGGTGAACAGGCAGGTGGAAGGCACGTGCCTGTGCACTCACTGCAGGCATGCACAGATGGAGAGCGTGTGCCCTGAGCCATCGCTCCACGCAGGCACAGACAAGAGGCCCTGTGCAGCCTCTCCACACGTGGAAGATGGGCCGTGCCTGGCTGGGGGCTGCCCCCGCGTACCCTGTGTGCTCAACGCACTCACCCGCATGGACCTTCTGCTCTGGCAGCTGCAGAACGGGACCTGCAGCCGAAGGCAAACACCTTTCTGCCCAGGAGAAATGCAAGAGGACTAATTTTAACCTAGCACACATGAAGAGGAGGAAAAGGGACACGCAGAGGGATGGGTTGCAGCAGAAGCAGCGAGAATTCCTGGGAATGGGGTATTTGTTGAGGCAGCTAATAACATTTCTCCAACAGCAGTGGGTTAACCTGAGTTAACCCAAGGAGAGCTAGCTTGGGTGTGCCTCTGTGTTCTACAAATACACTCCACAAATCCAGTTAGAAGAGTATGCCCAGAGAAACCTCCTAAAAGACAGACTATGCTATTATATAGGTCAGTTATTTCAGACATGGAAATTATTAGCTGAAACTGGGGGGAACTAATCTTAAAGAATAAATCAAATCAACTCTTTCCCCCACTATAATTCCTTGAAAATAGCTTTACAACAAGATAAAGCTTTTTTTTTTTTTTTTACACCTGCAGAGAGATACCAAACTCAATGACTGCTAGTGTTACAGGTCTGAATCTTGCCTAACTTCAGTCTTAAGACAAGTAAATTCTGTTTGGTGAAAGAAGTAAATATTTTTCTTTAGACTACCTTTCAAGGAAAGAAAGCCTATGTGAGTGTGCTGCGTACACACCTCTCTCCTTGTTACCCTTTTAACACTGTGATTAGTTGCAGTCTAATTCACAGAACCCTCAGGCAATTAAATCCCAGGAAAAACCTCATGCAATAAGTTTCAAGAAAATGAATGGCTGGATCAAGTACTGCAACCCAAATTAGTGTCTCCACAGAGTTCTGGAAGCGGGGCAAAATCTAACTGCAGCACACAGTTAGCAGCCAGCCGACCAGTGAGCCTGTACTGGTGCCCAGTCGGAACACAGGATACTTGTGTATGTGCAGTCTCCTACCCAAGTGGGGTGTTGGAAAGATGTAGAGATTACATGGGCTACTGTACAAACTAGGGAGCTGTAGGCAATGAGTCAACAGGAGATGAAACATCATTCATTTACAGAAGATTCCATCAGCAGCACCCATTCAAAGCTGTTTGAAGGTCTGCACTGCCAGAGGCAATCTCAATAAAGACTAATTGATAAATTACAGAGTGTCTGTAACTCTGATATTAATGCAGGAGGGGAAAGGAAAAGATGTATGTAAATATTTTTCACACATGGTTCCACAATTAATAAACATGATAGTCACACCATACACATACCCATATATCTCTGTTCATATCCTTCATTTCTCCTAAGCCCCTAGGGTACCGATAGCAAAAGTTCACAAACACAAAGCAAAGGTCATGATGCTGACAAGATACCTTTATTGCTAGACAACTCCCCAACCTACCCATGATAAATTAAGGCCCTTATTCCTGCTTAACCCATAACTTTTGTAGTAGACCCTGAAGGTCAGCCATGGCAAGTTTTTCAACCTGGGGATGTGAGCATATATGAGATCCACACTCAGAGGTCTCTTCCTATCCAATGTGCAAATCAGTTCACAGAGCCTCAGCTGTACATCCATGCCCCCACACACAACACAGACACACAGAATACTTGCACAAATGCACTGCAGTGGAGATAAAGCTAGTTTACATGCAAACACACACCCAGACATGCACTCCTTCCTGGAGATGGCCCCTCCCCCTCACACTTTACACATTATATAAGAATTTTATTCTGTAGTATGCTCTGAGGAAGGCGGCATTTTGCCAGATTTCAAAATGGCCTCATTTATCACCTAAATCCCCTACGAAAGCTAGGGAATAGGGTTTGTAAAACAGCCCAGATTAATGAGGCTGCATCTACATCTTAATAGCTTTTGTGTGTGCACAGTACTTCAAGCTGCACTTGTGAGCAGTGCGTATTTCTGTGGTTTATGAACTTTCCTTCTTCATCTTACCAGGTACGTGTATGTGTGCTGCTGTTCCTGACTAATGCTCTGTGCCTGCACTGCCTGTGCCCAGCACGTAAAACCTCCTTCCCTGGCTGTAGCTGGTTATGCTGCATGCAGGTGGAATTCTCCCTGTGAGTACCTCCCAATTTGCAAATATGATCTGAGTAGGGAACCTATTTATGCCAGGGCTTTGATATCCATTGGCATACTTTTGTGCATGTTAAAGTCACCACTTCAGTGCCGGCTCCTTAGGCAACAGAGGCCTATATTTCTTCTCTGTGTTAGGGGAATTTCATTTTGATGCTATATATAAGAATTCTGGTGAAGTAATTAACAGAAGCCTCCAGAGGATTCGTTATGAAAACAAGGAACCACGTGCCAGATTCAGAGGAACCTTGTACTCCTTGCAAACTCCTCCAGGCAAGGAAGATATTGCAGCTTCAAAGGGAACATAACCCAGGGCAGGGAACAGCAAGCACCAATGAAGTCCGTTTCTCAGTCCTTGAAAACAGCTTTAGCAGAAAGCTGGAAAATGCAGCAAATTGAAAAAGGACGTTCCAGATGGGATCATAAAAGAAAAGGACATCAGTTCCATTGACAGTGAAGATTAATTTTTAAATTGCATACCAAAAAACTCTTCCAAGAGCATTTGACCTGTGTCAATCTAGTGGCTCCAATCATCCCTTATGTAGAACAGAGGGAACACTTGGAAATTCCCCTTACAGAGTTTATCCTACGGCTCTTTCTTAGCTCCTTCTCCCTGGATTTTTTTTCATCCTTTCCTTATCCATTTCTCCTTCCATGTCTCTGATGAGAAACTGCTGCTGCTCCCTTCCCTCCCCCCTCCCTCCCCCTGTCTGCTGTCAGCCATTTCACTTGGCTTTTTCTGCTCTTGCATTCACCAGAGCTGAATTCAGTGACAGCCTCTTGGCAATTTCCCTTTGCTGGTGACTCAGGTAATTGGATCTGGTGCCTTGGGGAGCTGCCAAGCATGATGTCACAGCTCTGCAGAAAAAAATACCCTATGTAATTGCTTGATACACTAGCTAATGTCTCATCCCAGTGGAGGGAGGAACTCTGAGTTTGGGGGTTGCCAAGATTTCAGAGACTTGGGACTCTGTGGTCAAAGTGAATAAAGAATTACCTGTATTTTTTGTTTACACACATTCTTGCTTGTTTATTATGTGCTTATTAACTCTCCCCCAACCAGGGAGACTCAATGTTCATAATAAATACTGCAGTCCCTTTACAAAAAGGGAAGGACTGCAAACCTTTCATTAAAAAAAAAAAAAAGAAAATGGGAATGAAACATCAATACAGTACAAGAATGAACAGCTTTATGCACAATGGTGTAACCCTGCACCAGGGTTTTTTCTGCCCTTTAATAACATTTACATACCAGCATTTAAATGCACTTGGATCCTTGATTTCTTCCAAGATTGCAGGAAGACACCTGTCTTTTCCTAGCTGCAAGAAATGCATTTGGAGGACAGGTTAGGGATCACAAGGGATCAGTGTTAGTCTCAGGGCAGATATGAGAATGTATCTGAAATCCATTAAGTCAAGCAGCAAGACGAGAATAAGCCAATGGGTGATTCTTGCTAACACACTAATAAAATGGAACTGAAAGTTTCTGGCTCTTCCCTAAACTGTCCCATCCTGTTTGGAAAATAAACCCTTGAGAATTTAGTATTCAGAAGAAGCTGACTGCTCCAAGTTCTGCTTTTCAGATGTTTTATGTTGATCTTCCTTCTTTTGTAGACTTAAGGAATCCAGCCAGCAAGGATCTGGCGTAGTGAGATTTTTGGGCCTCGGCTCTCTTTCCACAGTTCATCTGCAAGGCTGAATCCATTGCTAGAGGCATTGATTGCTGTGCCAAGAAGAGGGAATGGGAGTATGAGAACTCAGAAAGGAAATCTTTGATTCTCTTCACTGCATGAAACATTTTCCCCAAGTAAAATAGGACCTGGCTTTGCTTGCAAATGCCCCAAAAGACCTCAACAGAAAATTGAAGCCTTGTGTAAGATATTATCTGCTCTAGATCTCCAGTATGAACACAGGTTAACTGCAAGAGTGTTTTTGTCCTTTCCACTATTGCATCTGGAGTGATGTTGAATAACCTGGAAGACTTGGCAAGTCCTGAGAAACAATCAATCATTTTTTGATAGGTCACATTTTCCAACTAGAAAAGATCTGTCCTGACTTTCCACCATGCTCTGGCCATTTCAGCAGATGATAATTATTATTCCACTGAGCTGGTTCTCACACAAGCACAAATATCATATTCCCCAGCCCTCTGTCATAGGTATTTGTTCAGGCAGGTCACCAAATCTGTGTTAGGTCTCCTGCTGTGTTCTTTAACACCCTTGTATTTCTAATCCTGCCAGTCTAGGCCTTCCCTGGACTTCTGTGGCTTTGATGAAGGGATGAAGTTTCCAAACTTTGCTGCATGAGTCCAGCCCTCCTGGAGTGACTCACGAGTTTAGTTTCCTCTGTAGGTGTGAGACCTGTGCAGTATTGTGGCTGTTCTGGGTGGCTTGGAAATTATTTTGAGAGAGTCTGGAATAAAGGCAAGAGGGTTTTAGTTCCCATTTGTCCAGACTCTTGCCTCCTCACACTCGGCTTTCCAATAGCATACTGTTATATGGGGACCTAAACGGTATCACAGCTGCAGAAACCTGCCATGCAGATGGCACCACTCCACTTCTGGAAAAGGTGTTAGAGATTTTGCTGGGGAGAAGAAGCCACACCTATCTAGCCTCTCTTTAGGACCTCAATATATTAATCTGGCTTGTCCCAGTGACACCACTCAGACCTTGCCAGCACAGCTGATATCAGCAGGATACAGTTCAGCTACCTAGAAGGATTGTTGGATGGAAGCCTCTTCAATTGGTAAGGAATTAGCAATGGCCTTAGAATGACTTTTTTATAAAGGGGGAGGGAAATGCAAATTTTCATCACTTCTCTTATTAGGACAATTTAAGTACTAAGTGGAGAAGCAATATGCTCTAGAGAAGCCATTTGCTTAGAAGTCTCCCTCTGTCCCTTGAGGGACAAGCCTCCCTCACAGCTGCACAGGGATGTCCACTGCCATTTCCAGGACTACACATACAACTGGTAGTGCATCCCCTCAAAAAAAAAAAAAAAAATAGAAGTATATATGATTCATGACATGAAACACAAATCCATACCATTTTAGCCTCTCAGATTTCCTCCTTGGATCAGCTGAGATGTTCAGTCTAGTCATTCAGATATTTATTGCTTCTGATTTCTCCACTTGAAATTCCCAGTCAACCAACAGAAGTTGTGTATGGATATAAGGACTTGGAAATAACAGGTGACCTGTGAATAATATTCATGGGTTAAAAAAAACACTGCCAGATCATGACAAGGCATCAGCACAACAGGGAAATATGAATACCTTACTTGGGAGCTGGTGTGAACACAGAGAAAGATAACACTAGCAGTAGAGCATACAAGGGAAAACAAGCCATTCCCAGTGAAAGGAGTGGATCCAAAGGCAGCCTGACTAACTGCCCTCAAAACCACTTTAGTAGACTCCAGTCTGCCAGTCTGAAGCCAGGGTGAACATATAGAAAGGGGCACCAAGATCAAATCAACAGATATAGCCAAAAAGAGCGAGCTGACTATATACTCAGCCCTAGGGCAGAGAACAATTACAGCAGCTGACTGCCTCGGCAAGCCCAGAGATCAAAGAACAAAGCATTATTAATTACTGCCATTATAATCGTTAGCATAGTGCCCCGTAGTTCTGGTCAAGGACCAGTAACTCATTGTGTTAGCCATGTCCAAATAGAGAAGAAAAGAATGGGCCCTGCCCAAGGAATGCTGAGTTTCAATATTAAATGTGAGACAGCTACAAAAGGAATGAAGGGGACAAAGAAGCAATAGTGTTAGAAGACAGTGATAGAAGACAGAGGAAAGATGCTTGGAATACAGACCAACAACTTGGCCACCACCAGGGCAGCCTCTCAATTACCTGGAAACAAGCAGGTAGCTTAAAGGTCTTTACAATGCACTCTGGTTCTTTTAATTCACTGAGATGGTTTATACAGGCGCCAGATAACCATGGTTTGTCTCTTGAAACAGCAGCTGAAGGCATGTTTTGTTTAGTCAGAGTAAAGAGAGGAGAATGAATCTCAGCCTGGAAAAAGGCTGATTGAACTCTGGACACGGCAGGTGCTCTGCAATGTCTGCTCCATGCTTTCCCACACATGCGGCCTGTTCCAATGCTGCCCACGAGACAGAGACCACATGTAAAGTCCCCCTGCAACCAGGAAAATCACACTACCTGTTCTCAGAGTAGTTCACATGGTTCTCACCTTCCAAAAGCCACATCACACCTGGCACTTCTTCCTCTCAAAGGAGGAAGGCTGAAAAGGCTATTCATCCTTGGGTGGTCCAGGACTGGTCTGAGGCACAGCTGGACCTGACAACTGATTCTTAAGAAAGAGGATACCAGATACTACTCGCCAACACTGCAGGGATCAGATGAGTGATATGTCCCTGCACTGGAACAACTGTCCCTGTGTCACTTCTCTGTCTTTCATCACTGACAACATCCATTCTATTTTTAAAGTAACAGCAGTCCATGATCTTCCAAATGTTTCTAGTCAATGTTGTGACTAACAAATCGTGGTATTTTTGATCTTCCTCTAGTACACCCCCATGAAGAGCTTACAATGTTTCAGACATCAGTTAGTGTAATCTCCCCATCTGTAATCTCTCATCTCCCTCTCATGGTCCATTACGCCTGTGTCACCAGTGGAGACGATGGTGCCTCATACACAGAATGACCTACTCAGAGCCACCCAACCAGCCAATGATGACTTTGGAATCTGAAATGAGAAAAGACATGTCTGTCCACACTGGGTCTTCCAGCTCTAGGCAGAATTCTTCCACTCCCATGTGATTCCCTTATAACCACATCTGTGAAAATGTCCTGCTTAAAGCTTCCTTTTAATCTTTCCTCTGATATTTCCACATTCTTATTTTGTAATGGTCATGCTCACATTTTGCTTATTTTCCCAGTGCTCTCATAACCTCCTCAGATGGATTTTTTTTCCCCTTTAAAAAGAGATTCCAGCTGCTTCTTGGAACCCTCTGTATTTTATGTATCTCTAGATCAGACTGTTAAATAGAGCCTATTCCTCAGTATCTGAATATCTCATAATCTCTTATATATTCATAATGACAATATCCCATGAAGGAGACAGATACTACTTTCTGCATTTTAAAGTCAGGAAGCAGAGGCACAGAGTGACTAACTGTAACCACTAGCCAGTGCTAAGCATTCATTGCAACAAAAGTCAAGGACTAGAAAAAGACAATTTCAAATTCTAATATCGCTGTTCATTTTCTAAGACTGCTTTCTGAAATTGTTAAGGCATCAATTCTTCCATCTTTTATCTGCTGTCATGAGGTTGAGTCCATGTAACAAATCTTGAAAGTACAGAGTCTCATTAATCCAGGAACAAAAAGACACTGTCCCTGTGCTTCCAAAATTTCCAAAATGAGATATCCTAACAGCAAGTAGGATAATTGCCTTAGTATTATTCTCCTCGCCATGGCTCACAAGGAACCAGATTTGGTTATAAGGGCAATGCTGATTTGTGTAATATCTCTTTTGATCAAATACTCATGCTTGCCCCAAACATAGTCTCCAGCTGGCACTGCTGGAATCAGAAAACTCACCAAGGTGAATCAATAATCTGACCCAACAAGACATTTCTTACACTGATACAAAGGTCTGGAAAAGAAATCAGCTTCCCAAAAAAAAAAAAAAAAAAAAAAAAGAATCAGAAAATTCTCATTTCAGTCAAACAGTCAAGTAAATAGAAAGTAAAGACAGGACCATAAGGGCTCTCAAAGATTGCTCTTGTTCTATGGTGGTCTATCTTAAGTATTCACTGAGCTCTGTCTAATCTATGCTGACACAAAAAAAAAGGATGCTTTTACTGAACCAGGTTTTGGCCATTTCTTCATTTACAAATTCTGATCTTTGAGTAGGACCAGCACAGACCTAGGGGCTTCTTTTAAAATCCTAGCCACCCCTTTGATAGCAAACAGCTTACTGAGAACCTCTCCTTCAAAGTGTATTGCCACAAATTGTGCTTCTATTTAATGATGATTTCGTTCACCTCACATTTCTGCCATATCCTTAGAAGAAGGTTAGATGAGACATTGAAATCTCCTTACTGAAATCCAGATATAAATACCCATTATTTTGCCATTCACTGTTAGGCAGTTACTCTGTCAAAAAGGGATTTCGATTGTTTTGATATTATTTGATCTTAACAACTGAAGCCAGGTTGTTCTAGATTACCTTCATATCCTTTAGGTGCTTATGAATTGATTATTTGATAACTTATTCCAGTGTTCTTTCAGATATTGAAGCTAGATGACTCACTTACAAGGTCAAAGTGTGCTTTTACCCCTTTTCAAGATGGTTGCTTCCCACCCCTCTATTAATTCTCTTTAACCTTTCCATACAAGTGTTAATGTTGAGAAAGTTATTAAGTACTCTGCTTAACAGTGATGTGATCAACCAGCATCTCATGACCCACTGTGAGGAATCCCATGTTAATACATTCCTGACTTGGAGCCCTGTTGTTACTTGAACCCTGTGAGTTACTCCAGAACAATAGTTAAGGTTTTCAAGTTTTTCTCTAAATGTAATGCTATATGGTCTGTAAAACTAGAATTTGCTAATGCTAAAATTCACCAAAGCACTTTGCAGGTGAACCTTTTCTGGGAAATGGGGATGCACCCTGATTTTGCAAGTGGACTACTTTAAATACGAAAGAGAGAAAGAAGTTTTAGGTGGACTGTAATATAGTATAGCAGAAACAGAAAGAGATGGTTCTACCATAGAGGAAATAAAACCTGCTAGTAGTTGATACAGAGAAAATCTAGGGAAGTATTTGTCTGTTGGTAATGCTGAAGTGCTACAAACAGCACTATCAGGCTTGCTCTGTGTCAGAAGAAAGCTGGAGAATGGAATGTAACAGCGACTGAGATATCGTTAAAGATTTGCACTATAAAATGATAGTACATCATTAGATCATTGCTCTATCAAATGATAGTAGATGTGTGTTTTATTTAGATTTTTATGTTTTAATTGTAATTGATGTGGTTTAGTATCACAAACCAATTAATGATTAAATACACTTTTTTAAACCTTTATGGCACTGACATTAAAGCATGACACTTCCATGAATCACAATCCTATTACAATCCTATTGAGTTTCTTGGACTAAAGGTTTGTGGTCCTTCAAAAGCATGCACATGGGAGTGGGGATTTCTCTCCCCATGACAGACTCCTTACTGACATTAATATAATCTCACAGTGGTCCTGAGATTGCTCAGTATCTGTGGATATTGGAGCTGTTTAGTGTTGGTGACCTTTGGATGAGTGTTATTACTACAGTAATTTTAAAGCTTCAGGATTGAAATATCAGAAAAGCTAAAACTTACATGCCATAAAAAGCTTATGATTTGGGGTGCAGTGCCACATGGATCCCTGCTGCCATCAAGTCAAATGCTCTCAGGAATGACATTAGAAAACAGCTGCAAACCCCTTGGTATAGGACTTTGTTTTGTTAAGGTACTGCACAGAGCTAGACTGGCCAAGCTGTATAAGCAGACACATCACCTACATAAGCACATCTCTTTGTACTGCATGGAATTCCTTTCTCCATATGCTCATAAACTCTCTCTCTAGAGTATCTAAGAGCAGAACAATGCATGGCATCCCACTGGGCTGATTTTCTTTCCCACGTCTCAGGAAAGGTAAAACCTTTTTCTTCATTGTAACTGATTTAATTCTATTTTCAAGCTGCTTCTTTCCTCACTCCCTCTCTCTCACTGTTTTAGCTCTTTTCAATCATGCTTTCTTTTCATCTCTTTTTTCTTTCACCTTCTTGTCTTTTCTCTGCTGTTTTCAGATCTGTCTTCAGTAAAGCCAGAGAAAGGAGATTTATATCTTCAAGCAGAGGGATCTGTAAAGCCATGACCCTGCTTACAGAATGCCTTGTCTTTCATTATCCTAAGGTTCAGAAGAACAGTGCTATCAACATGCAAAGAAAGAGGCTTTTCTAATATATTTTTGGACAGTTTCACAGGCAGCCTTGAAAATAAACATAAAGACCTAGAATTGATGTAGAAAGTAGTGGGGGAAGGCTGAAACCTTCTGGGGCTCTTCACATGACTTCTTTAAAGGCAGAGGAAGCAGCTATCCTTGTCCATATCACATGAACAAACATTCTTATAAGCAGAAAGGATCCATTTCAGAGGCTCTGTAATTATCAGTAGGGTCTGGAGAAAGAAAGTTTTGCAGAGGCTAGCTGGAGCTAGAAGCTAGCACTGCAGGCAAGCCCAGGAGAATGAATACAGAGCTGCCACTATGCTCTATATGGCAACCAAACCTGAACCTCTGCTGAGGACTGGCCTAGATTTCAGTGACAAATAGGTGCACAGGAGCATTTCTTCATGGGCCACTTTACTATCTTGTTTGAATGTGGGAGGTTCAACACCAATCAGTAGCTTGGAAGATCTTATTGCTCCAGAGATGGTATTGAGAGGACTGGCTGAACAACAGTATGATTCAGAATGGAGTGGAGCTTGACCTCTTCTTCAAAGCCAGTGTTTAGATTTCCTGTCATCTGCAGCCTAGGCTGCTCCTGGGCATCCCTTGCCATCCGTCCCAGCAACAGCAGACATGTGTCTCAAATACAAGCGGTGGCTGATGCTTTACAACAGATCTAAAGGTTCTTATGATATCAAAATGCCCTAAATTGGAGCATAGGGCATGTTGTGTAGCATCTTAGGTCAGAGTGTACTTTCTCATTGCGTTGCTGGTGGTGAGCTTCTGCAAGAAATGCCCAAGAGACTTCCCTGTACTCTGAAGCACTAGTCACTCTAGGGGCATAAAACCACTCTTGCTTAACAAAAAAAGAGTGATTCAGATGTTGTGATTGCAGAATTTTTCAAGCACAGCATGCCTGTAACTGCATGGAGTGGAAAGATGAGCTTCATCATACATGTCTTTCACCACCCATGCAGGCATACCATCAGGCCACAAGCCAAAAGCAGCTTCTGAGTCTGTACATGCAAGTAATTAGAAACTTTGTGTGTGTGTAGTGCTTTTTTCCTCTCTGTTTTCTACAATACCTAAACCACTGTATAAACTAAAGCTAGAAAAATTGTACCTGATCCCATATAAACTGTTCCTTTACAGTCAGTAATGAGTGGCTTCTTCCAGTCCCCAAGCACTTTTTTCCTAGCAGTTTTGTTTTGTCCCTCAGGTTTTTCTTACATTTGGTGTGATGGAGATTGCTCATATCCACTTTCAGCAATTTACACTTGTTTCAGTATTGGTATGTATATGATTTCTTATCATCTTTCTCAAAACACTTAACAGGTAAGTTTACCCATGTCTGCATTTGGCTACACCTTACATTTGTCTCCATAAACAAATTTCATATGCTGACGGACCACCTCTGTGTTGATTTGGCCAAAAGTAGATTCAAATATGCTACTGACCTTATGCAATAGTTAAAGCTCTTTCTTGGAAATAGTCATATGTGCCTATCTTCTCCTGCTTCAACTCCTTTTGAGTTGAAAACTGTCTTTTTAAGGATCTCAGAAAATCTCTCCTTCCTGACCTGAAACTGCCCTAAAATTCAGTTGGTTTACTTGTTTGTGAAAAACACCTCCTGCCATGCTGGCCAAAACCAATTAATTTCCTACTAGTCCTCCCCTGTCTATCTCTGCTCTCTGTTGGTCTCTTGTTTTATTATTAGACTGTGAACACTTTGGAGCAGAGAGCCTTTTTTTAGTATTATGGTATATTGTGATCTTGGACTATGGGTAGGACTCCAAGGTGCTACTGGGAAAACAGTGACCACAAAACTTAAGTGCTCTGCATCTTCATTTGGCAATTTGTAATTCTGAGTTTGGCACCTCAACAAACACTCAGCAGAGAAGGAAGGAGACTAGGCTCTGAAATCATACGTTTTACTATTAAATGTTAGTATGATTAGTTATTCCTTTGAAATCAGTGATGTGTCTAATGTCAGAGAGAGAAGACAGGTCCTATACCTTTAGGCTTTAACAACCTAAACGTGATTATATAGCGTGAAATTTGAAACCCTGAGTACATGTAGTTTGTTGAGTGTCAAATGTGGATCAGGAAACAAGGGTAACTGCAACATCTGAGGGAGGCAAGTACCTCAGGCAGATAAAAGGCAGGAGAAAAAAAATTTTAAGACATTAAACTGGGAGAAGGAAAATGCAGGATGCTCATGAACAAGCATTACCTTCCTGTGCAGTGAATGAAACTGCAGAATACTCTGAAACCTTAAAGGGCTTAATAAGAAATATAACCAGTTTCAGTTCTGGGCTCTAGGAACTGGAAAGAGCTCACTTTACTTGCCTGCGAATTGAACATACTTATTTACGGCATAAAGAGAATGACCCAACGGTGACCCTGCAAGGAATGCATTGCATAGATTTTAAGCATGTCCCCACCTCTAAATGGGGGGGGGGGGGGGGGGGGGGTAGGGATATGCGTTGAAGCGTGCAAGTACAAACAGAAAGAAAACTTTGTACAGAATCGCTGCCTGGACTGTTTGATTTTTGAAACGCCTCCATGAGTGGGAGGCAAACGGAGCTTCCAGGGAGCGAGGTAGCTCTGTGCCTGCAAAAGAAGCCCCGAGCAGCAACAGCGCAGCTCCCACGGGGCACCAAGTCCTGCAGAGCCACCGAGCCTGGCCGCGCACGGCCAGCAGGCTGTGTGCTCGCTCTGAGCTCGCCCCAGCTGCTGCTCCTTGCTCCTTTGACGTGTATGTGTGTGTTACATGACTATAGAAGGAGCAATCAGTCAGCTCCCAGGAATCTTAGCAACAGCCGCGTCCCCAGAAAAGGCTTGTAGCAGCTGGAGCGGTGATGACTCAGCAGCATGGGCTCTCTGGCCTCTTGCTGATCCCTGGCAAGGACTGCAGTCCAAGTTCTGGCTCCCTTGTTTGGGTCAGTGCTTTCTTGCTGGCACCAGTAGATGAATTCCTGGATCCTGCTGGCCTTGGCATTCAAAAGCAACCAAAAATTAGCTGATAGCTGCAGCCAAGAAAGTTTTTTGTTCTCTTTTTTCTTTAACGACAAATTAAAAACAAAAACCAAATCAAAACAGAAAAAAACTGAACAAAACCCGCAGAATCCTGTTAGTATGCTGTAACAGGAGACAAATGGCAGAGTTCATCTGCGGCAGATGTGTAGGGGAAGACAGTCACATGCCAGGAGACCCACATCCCTTTGCTCCCCTGGGGAATGAAACACATGGGTGGGTTGGGGCTGGGCTGGAGACTATACAAAACATCACTAGAAGGTTTGTTTATTTTCTGTACCGAGAGTTTGAGGCTGTGGTGTTGAGTAATTCTGTCGACATTTCACCTAGTTCAAGTCACTAGTGCAATGAATCTATTTGGCCTCTAGTTGTTTTCTACTCCAAGGATGTTAATGTCACAGCCTTCGTCCACCCTCCTGCAGTAATTCCATAGACGACCGAGAAGAAAAATTGGGATTAAGGAGTCAGGGGTCAGGACTGCAGCGTGTTTGCACGGCGGGAGCAACCCTGTGCTGGGGCAGTGAAGGGACTCAGGCGTGGGTGAGCAAGGGGTCTGCAGGGTCCCCGGGCAGTGCTGCCCCCGGGAAAGAGGCCCCTGAGGAGCCGAGGGGGGAAGAGAGCAGACAAGAAGGGGCCACAGGAGCTGGGGTAGGGGGGCTGGACGTCTGGATTCTTTCGGCAGAAGGCTGCCGGGAAGCTTGCTGGTCCTGTGCCAGGCTCCAGCGAGCTCCGCTTAGTCCCTCCCTTTCACGAGCACTAAAAATTCATCCTGAAACAAAAACATCCGAGAGCGTGTGTGTGTGTGTGCGTGTGTGTGTGTGTTTAACAATCTGCCTTCTCAGCAGCACCACCGCCACCCCAGCATCGCTGGCCTCATTACTGGCAGCAGGAAATGAGTAAAACACAAATGGCTGGGGAGGAGGCAGGAGGGGCCGGCCCGCTCCCGGCCATGGAGGCTGCTGGGAGCTGCCGCGCCTTGGTGCAGATGTCGCAGACCTCAAATGTCTGCCGGAAATTACAGCTCATGTCGGGCGGGAAGACGTGCGCTTCCCCGGCTGGGGAGCCCAGCGGGAGCCCCCCTAGCCCGGGCCGCCCTCCCCGCGCTGGGGCCGGCAACTCCGGCCCTCGCCAAACCTAGCTCGTAAATTAGCTCGACTGGAGAAAAATGCACGTAGGAAAATGTCTCGGAGCAGGAAAAGGGAAAAAAAATGAAAAAATGCAGGAAAGGAAAAAAAAAAAAAGAGGAAAAAAAAAAAAAAACCAAGCAACCTTCGCCTGGAGAGGGTCGTGGGGGGGGGCCGGGGCCTGCTGGGCGGGCGGCCCGGCGGGGAGGCTACGGCCGCAGCCATTACGGGGAGGCGGGGAGGAGCGAGGCGGTGCCCCTCAGCCCCGCGCAGGCCAGCAAAGCTACCGGGAGAGGCCGCCCCCCCTTCGCTCAGCAGCCCGGAGCGTTTCCCAAATAAACGCCACAGCGTGGACCCTGTGTCTTGAGGGCAGCGGGGCCCGTCCTGCCTCACACACCCGCGGCACGGGGGAGGCGAGTGTGCCGCGCTCACATCCGCAGTCCTTATAGCGGCGACCGCCGGCAAAAGGCTGGGAACGTGGGAAAGTGACCGGGTGTGCGCAGCGAAACAGGTTACAGGAGGGTGTTGTAAGTGCAGCAGAGCGTAAGTGCACTCGGATGCCCTGGGGAATGTCTGCCAGAACAGCAAGAGCAGCACCTCAACTGCCTTGAGCAGCAAAGAGCAGGGTGCCTCATGGTGTGATTCCAGCATTACTCACCCCAAGGATCAGGCGCTTCCCCACCCAGTTACATATGACCAGGAAATTACAGGCTGCGCTGCTCCCCGCCTGCCTGAGCGGCTGCCATATCATATGATACACACCAGAGCAGTGTGTCTGATGAAAGAGCACAGCAGCGTGCGCTTAGTGAAACGCTAATGTTTTGTGGAAAAGAAAGGCTGGGCTGGGTCACACTGTCATTTGGTATCCTGAATGCATGCTCCCTCTTGCACATCTTGCCATTAATTAAAATACTGGATAAAAATGAAATCCTAAAATCTTGCGCTTGCTGCTCACTGATTTTCTTCTGGTAGACTCCGCAGCCAGCCCTGTGTGGCTTAGGTGTTGCAATTCCTCTCGTTCTCTTACTTCATCCATCCAATTTGTGGACAAACTAATTATTCTTCACACCCAGTGTTCACAAGATCTTTGTTCCCATAGCCATTGTATCAAGGGCTCTGCATCTCTCATCTGTATTACAATAGCATTCATATCCCAGATCAGACGTGCACCTCTCCTCTCTGCAGTACACAGCAAATGGAGCTAGAAAGGTCATCTCTGTAGCACGCTGTCATGTTCCTGGCTTGAATTTATCTACTACTTCCTACTTAACTGAGTTTAAGGAACTTGTTACAATGAAAATCACCTGTGCAAGATGGCGCATTCTTTTCCAGTATGCTTCTCCCTGTCTCCTCCACTAATACTGTGAGCTTTTGCTAGCCTTGCGAGTCTCCTCACGCCCTTTCGTGCTGTTCTCTAATACCTCTCTGCTCCACCTTTTGCAGCAGCATCTCTACTCAGGTCAGCTTTCTGCAACTACGGTAGTCTGATCACCTACAGTTTTGTGTTCTATTGATTCCAAACACCAGTTAAAAGCTCTTTCTTCCATGTGTTTTTAAGAGCTGCAGCCTGTGTGAATTTTCTGAAGTCTGAGAAAATACAAAGTCCTGTTGCAACCTACTTCTGAGCTGAGGAAAAGGGTCTTCTCTTGGTTTTATGTTTTAATGAAATTAAGTATATCTGAACCAGCTTCTCACCCATCCAATTTACTTTTAGTTGACCAATGTATCAAAAATCATACAGGCATCTGGACAGACCTATGATGTCATATACTCTCCCCCCACCAAAGATCTTGTGATCACACAAACCTTTATTTGCAAAACCAGACATAAATTGTGACTGCAAAACCCTGTGCTGGTTCTCATTACACTCCTTCTATATTAATTGTTTTCTTTTCACTATTGGTCTGTGCTTGCCTTTTTATATCTTCTGCTCCTGAGGGCAGGGTCCGGGCTATTTTCTGTTCCTGTAGAGTGTTAAGTGCCTTACAGGCATAACAATTTCATTAGTTAATAACTACTAACAATTTGCATTAGTATCATACATCCTGCCATGTCACACCAGACCACTGCTGAAGCCAGTCAAACATGTACCTCTATCTCATGGTGCTCTGAATCAACTGTCCCTCAGTGAAGTGAAGCCCTCATGTGTGGTAGTGGTTGGACACCCAATTCCAGTCTCATTTTGCAGAGTCTGTCCAAGACTTGCTCGTTCTCAATGAATCCATTGCCCAGCCAATCTTGGACCTGAGCTCCTGCATAAAGGGACGCTCTAGTTGAACTTGGTAGTGTATCTGACAGAGAGAGATTAGCCAACCCATTTAGAGGCAAGGATGATGGCTCTGTAATACTCCCAGTGTGGCAATGATCTAGGGTAGACAAAATACAAGGATTAAGTAGGACTTCTCACTGACCCCAGTCCTTCTGTGCCTCCCAGCACTGGGGGTTGGAGCTTCCTTTCACCCAATTCCTAGTGCCTTTCTGTTTCTTAGAGATGTCTCTTTTTTCTTTAAAATACAGTATTTGCTTCCCTAATATCGTGCAGTAGCAAATTCCAGAGTTTATCCTATAATGCTTTGCTTCAAGGAGAGATAATATGTTCTTGATAATATCAACTGGTTTTTTTACATCCTGTATCAATCATACTGAATTATGAGGAAAACTGGGAGTCTCCTGGGAGGGTTTGATGATTTTACAGTGGAAAGAATCAGGAACGTGAGACTTGGGTGAAGAATTTCAATTAAAAGGAAGCCAGGAAGACTTTTGAGACAGGGTAGACACAGGTACTATATTCTAAGAAACATTTTTTGTTTGTATATCTTATATTTCATATACTGCACAAAGCCTTTTTCAGCAGAGAATCCTACACTGAAAATCAGCAGATGGATGATTCAGCACAAAAAAATAACACATTCAGGAGGGGGGAAATGAGCTACTCCTTGAATGTTGTTCATTTATACACTGTTTGGTCTTTGCAGCATGACTGTCATCCTGCCGAGGGATGGGAAGACAGTTTCAGGCAATGAAAGCAATATGAGAAAAGAGATGGGACAAGACTGCATTGCCACGTGGGAAGATTGCAAGGATGATTGAAAATGCTGTTGAACTGGGAAGAGCCAGAAACGGAACTGCTCATTGTATGCAGCTGGAAGCTGTGATGAACATTCTTCAAAGGCCTTCTACTGGGAGATGACTCTGGTCACTGTTCCTTCCATAGCAGCTGGTCCCTGTAAGACACTGTACCCCCAGTACCACTTACAAAGGTGGCTGAAGACCTGAAAGAAATGCTGGTGCACCTGATGTCTATGATATACTGTCCCAGGAGTCTTGTGAGATTAACAGCTTGTAAAAATGATGGCATATCTGGAGTAAGTTCTCTGTTGGCACTCTTGGACAATATATAAGAAGAAAATGTGCATCTTAGTACAGGCACACTTAAGCCATTATGAAGGAGACCTGTATTTTTGGAATGACAGGTCCTCCTCCATGTCTGGAGCATGACCTAGTTGGTGACTGAGATATCTGTTGTTTATAGGCAATGATTACTCAGAAACAAATCAGCTAAATGAACAAACTGGGTGATAAAGTAGAACTGAGAACTGCATTGTCCTCCTCAGAGTCATAAAAATTCATCCCTTTTACAACTGCTGAGTGCTTTGCCAATATCATGCCAAGGTGAGAACAGAAGGGGGAAGGGAAGGATATTGAAAAGGAAAATAAATAGGCCAGGTAAACAGTGCTGCTGCTGCTGCAGCAGCCGTGGTTGCCATGGCAACCGGGGTGAAGAAGAGGAGGAGGAGGGGGGAGGCGGATTGATCAATAGTCCTGTGCTGGCTCATCTGGCTTCCATCCACGTGCTACTACAGAGGGAGAGAAAATCAAAGAGCCACACGCAGGATGGTCAGGTCTCCAGCTCAATACGTGGCAGCAGCTTGATCAATAACTTGTTGGAAGGTGGGTAATTGACTCCCCTTCTACCCAGGAGAAAGCGGTGTGGTGACAGAGATGTGTTCGTTAGCTACTGATTCTCAGCTCTACTTTATTACCCAGCTTGTTCATTTAGGTGGTTTGTTTGTTTGCTTGCTTGAGATCCCTCTTAAGTCTGATTTCTCCCTATACCTGTCAAAGATGAGCACCAGCTGCTGGAGCCGAGCCAGAACTGCCCGCAAGTTTCTGAGTTGCTTTCCCTCTCTTCTCCTTTATCCTTTCTTTGCTCATACTAGGGGTTTTATCTCACATTGGCAAAGGTTTTGACAGGGAAATCTGGAAACAGGGACAACCTTTTCTTCTGGGATTTCTTGAGCTTCCTTTCCTGGGGTCTGGAGGAACATGATTATGGCTCATCTAAACACAAAAGAGCACAGTAGCCCCTCAAATAATTAAATAATTAGGTCTATTTTTGCACCTCACAAACCAAGTGAATTATAGGGAGAGATTTACAACTTTTATTTTTGTATGTCTGCCCTTCTCCAGAGGAATTACCTGCAGAGGGTGACTAGGTGATGCTATCAGAAAAGACAAAAACTAAAGAGAGGTATCAAAAGAAAAGACAGGAAATCAGGGCATGCTGAGGAAAAAAAAAAAAAAAAAGAAAAAGAAAAAGAGGTATTTCTGTGGAAAGCACAATCTCATGAAGTACTGACATAGTGTAGGCTAATTTTCCATTGCTGCCTAGAGCAGGGCAGGAGCCTTGGCACATGGTACCAATTTGACCTTGAGGCAGGCAATGCTGGATTTTGTAAACAAGCCTGTATGATACAACTAAGTTCACCCTCATGCTGAATAAACTTCTGCAGGTGTTTTCCAATAAAACATAGCAGAATTTGAGTGGCAAAACCAGGACTTAATGTTTTATCTTTTCTGCCAAAGCAAGAAGCTCAAACCTCCCTATCACCTTCTTGGGGCACTAGGAACATAACTGACTTCAACAGGAAAAAAAAAATGCCACTTTTTGTGGTGCAACACCCATCAGCAAACTGATCATAAAATGGTAAATCTAGAATCTGAGATGCTCTGGACAGCCATCTCTTTGTTCTGTACTTGTCTATTGTCCAGCTTGCTGGAGTTCTGTACAATGAGCACACAGGCATATAGTAATAATGAAAGCAGTAGTCCATTGCTGGGTAACTGATACTGCTTTGTAGAGCAACCAGCCCTTTAGGGTATAGCTAAGAAGAGGCAAACACACAAGAAATATCACTTCCTTCAGTTCCCTGGATTTTTCTTGGAGCTAACTCATCTAAATGCACTGATGTTCAATTTTATTTAGCTTCTGAATTAAAAATGAAAACTCGCTTGGAATTATGCTTCCCTTAAGTTAGTTGGCTGCAGTCCAGTTCTCAAGGCTTGTGCTTTTAGAGCTTGATCCAATCCAAGAGAAGTCACTGAAAATTGCTCCACTGATTTTAATGAGTCAAACCACTGCATGAGGAGTAAGCTATAATCTCTCAAGGCTTTTTTTTTATTATTTCTTCTATATGCTTTGAAGCACCAGCTGGTGTATCTCACAGGCGCTGGATGTAAATCACAGTGGGAAGAGGGGGCTGTATGAGCACAACTGCTCCCTGTTGCATAACCTAGAAGATGCAGGTTAATTCAGGCGATGCTTACGAGGTAGAGGCTACAGCTCTTTTCATTCCCCAGTATATCTGCCTCTGGAAATATTTACAAACCACACAAAGATGCCTCTGTGCCCTGCAGAATATTTTCCTTTGGTTCCTTTGTGAGTGGGAAAATAAGAGCATCCTAACCTCTGGGTATAATTTATGGCAGAAGTAAATAGCAGAATGATAGAACATCTCTAAAGTAAATTACTGAAAATATTCACCTGCCAGCTCTCCAGAGAATGCAGGCAGGTGGGTGAGCTAGGATCAAGTCAGACTAAAAGCCTTAGAGGAATAGAGCAGTTTCTTCTAGTCATAAAGGAACAAAAAGTGTCTGCAGCACCTGCAGGCTGTTTCCTCTCTTGAAGGAAGCAGGGAGGTTGAACAAAATATTATAGTGACAATGGAACAGTCTGTAGTCAAATTTGCACTAGGGCAAGATAAATAAAAGGACATCCAATATTCAACATTGCAAATGTCTGCACTACCTGCCAACAAGAAGCATATGTATTTGCTGAGTCATTATGCCTGACACAGACTGAAAAAGGAATGGGGTACATGGAAAACCCAGGAAAAGCAGGATGGATCTCTTACATGTCAGTAGGACTCCAGAGAATCAGCTCAGCAAGTCTTGCTGCTTAATGTGCAAATTCAGGGGCCTGGCTACTGAAACATAGTTTCAAATCTGAGAAGAACGAGTTACTCCAAATTCTCTGAGCATATGTACAAGGGAAATAACGTAACGCACGAAAAGTCTGTGTCTTTCTCAAACGGGACCTTTCTCAACAGGCTCTCTGAGGCTACATGGGAGTCGTAAAAGGACGTATCTCATCTGCTTCTGCACTAGTGTACTTTCACAGCTGTATCAGGGCCCTGAAGACACATTTTAAAAGTGACAAAAACAACTGCTGGCTGCACAGATGAAAGGTACCAGTGCAGCCATTCTGCAGTGCACACCATAATGCTTACCTGAGGCCTTGAAACAAGGATCATGCAGCAAACCCAGGAGTGACTAGCACAGAGCTGTCTCACTGGTGATCTGTGTGCTGTGATCAGGCCATGACATTTTCCTTTGAATACCATCTTGGCAGCACAAGAGATAGGAAAAGCTGATTAAGAAATCCCTTGAAGGCCATTTTTAGTTCATTCCTGCAAACTCGAGCCACAGGCTCTTCAATTGCTTTTGTGTCCCGCTAGGACGGGGAGGATAGTCTGGAAAGCTGCTTTTCACTGTACCTGCAGATCATCACAGCATCCACAAGGCATCTTAGAGAAGACAGTGCTGACTTTGGGTCTTTGAGCACTGGAAAAACTGGATACCTTGGTAGGAACCTGACAAACTGTTCTAGGGAAAACACAGAGAACAAAGAGTACCTAAGATGATGATCTGCTTTTAGAAGAGCAGCCAGTGGACATGAGAGACTGAGGCCCTGGTCTTTGTAAAGACCTGCTTAAACTGATATAGACTGGGACAATTCTTGGGAGGGTCATTGCATCTCTCAGATCTCCTTCAAATCCACAAAGTGTGACAGTGGCTTTATTCCCTTTCCCTCAGCCCCAAGAGTGACTTGTGACCTGGAGCACTCAGCATGCTCAGCTAAAAGTCTGTTCTTGTGCCCAAACAAGCAGCTGTCTACATCCTGGGTGTCCTACATTACACCCAAAATGTGAACAGAGCCTGAGGTCTCTGACTTGACCTTAGAGCACCCTCAACCTGAGAAGCTGGGCCAATGCTCATCAGTACTGTAACTTGAATTCTAAGCTCTTGTGCTGCCAAGATGCATTGTTGTATGATTAATGGATGCCATTAAACTAGAGAGACTCTTCAGCCAGCAGTGAAAACTCAAGAGAAATACCAGACAGTCAGCCACAGTCAGGGGAGCTGAACTGAAAAAAAAAGCTTGTGATTTAAGAAAACTGACTTTCAGTCTCTTCAAGATTGCTCCATTCTTAATTGTTAATACACCCTGATCCACTTTAAGTTGTGAGGGCCACCTCGTGCCTGTGAAGCTCCCCAGGCAGGAGGAATGGTGTGAGTCCCAGCAAGGACGGGGCATGACAGAGGAGTCAGTCAACACCGCTGCTCTTCCTCGTGGGAAGGCAAAGCCTGGACATTTTGCTGATGCTACCTCGGGCTTTTTGAGATGTAACTGGTTACACAGAGAGGTTGATATGAAGAAGAGGAAGGTAGCATGCAGCTGGTAATAACTTCAGCTATGTCAGTGCACCTGCTCCACTGGTGATGGAGCAGGTGCATGCAAGTATTTGCACTAAGTGGGCCAAGCAAAGTTAGCTGTAATTGTAGTCAAAATGCACTTCAGTTAGCCCATCTGAAGCAAATCAGTTGGTGATCATTTGGGAGTTTATAGTGCTGATAACCTTATCACTGATCACAGATGCTTGAGTAAAGACTGTACTTGAATACAGACAGGAAGTACCACATATGCTTTTTTGGCACAGCACAGAACAGAGTGAAAATTGTGTGTATTGAGCAATTAAAATTCTAGTTACTTGTGAATTTGGACCATCTCTTATGGGTTAGCGTTTGATGGTCTCTCATGCTATGCAAGAGGCCAGCTGTTTACACCAGTGAAAATCCTGAAGCAGGGAGGATGTGACAGACAGAGCCAAAGGAGTGGACAAAAATGCAGCTCAAAGTCCTGGGAACCTGGAGAAAAGCAGGCAGCAGGTAACAGAAGTGTGTGGGGAGGGTGCACCTCTAAACAGGCAGGATTGCAGGTGCCTCCATCCCTGCAGTGTCACATAGATGGTTTTAAAGCAGAGCCAGTTACCATAGCAACAGCACCTATCAGAGCTGCCAGGCATCAGGATGCAGCTCCCAAGGAAGGTAAAGAACCAGGCTGACCTACCTCCATGCTAACCTCACTGGCAGCACAAAGCCCTGTCCAGGCCAGCTGTGCAGCTCCCAGGCCAGAGTTTTCCCCATAAGGAGGAAGGCCAAGAGCTCTTTACTCACGTTCCCAGTGAAAGCTGGATCACCTGAACAGCAGCTCCTGATTTGCAGCAATGCTCAAACAATTTTTGGATTCCCAGGAAATTAAAAGATACTCAGCTAAATTTTGTGGTGTTGAGAGACAAGTTAGAGAACAGGAGAACATGCAGAAAAGAACAGAGGGATCCCCCTTTTCTGACATACTTCCAGACAAGTGCTTTTCTCTCCCCTTGCACCTGCCTTTCCATCTTGCTTTTAAATACTACTGCTTTTCTGCTGTTGCTTTTTGTTCATACTCTCCCTTCCAGTGCTCCAGCAAAATCTTCTGCTTTGTAGGCATGATGCCAATGAAAACTGATGTTTACCAGCTCTAGTAGGGTTCATTTTCTTGCTTACACAGTTCACACTTTCTCCCAGAGAAAAAGAAGTCATGGAGGAGGGAGGCTGCCATTAGCAGGATTAAATGTCAGATACCTGAGAAAGCTGACACTGAAGAATTGATGGAGGCAGTTCTTCATAAACAGGTGGCTACATCATAAAAGCTCTTACACTTGATACTACCCAGCCCCAGGCTGGCCGCCTTGGTAGAAGGGCCAGTGGCCAAATGGGTCAGAGACCTCTCATTCCAGGCAGGCTTCTTCTAGGTCTGGACTGGACTGTACTGCAATAACTGAGTCTATACTCTCACCAATGACTGCTTCTGCTCCTTCTCTGTTGTCTTACCTGGGCTGTGAATCTCACATCTTTCAGCAGTACAGACTTTGTCTTACACTGAACACCAGGGATAAAAAATACAGGAAAATTGTTAGGCTCTGATAAACAAACATTTTCAGGAACAATTTCATCTTACTGACTGTGGAAATTTGTGACAGTTCTGAGCTCAGGCAAATCAAGCAAACTGTTCATTCTGATACTGTGAGAGAAAGCAGCAGCAGCCAGAGAAATGGAAAGATCGACAGTTAATTGGAAATGTTACATCTGCTGTTTATGCAAAAGGTATAAATATTTATATCCTGAAGGCTGACTTTTGGGTTTGCTCCTCAGCAGGAAGATATTTACATTTTGAATAAAGACTTTTTTCTTTCTCCTTCTCAGTAAACGTGAGCAGTTTATTATCCCTTTAAACAGAAATCCGTAGCCAAGTCCTCCAGTCCTGTTGGTTACACACATGCAGATTCCCTTAGCTCCAACAGAAATTACAGGTGTGTGCAGATTGAGGCACCCATCTCCCTCTTTATTACAGACAGAGAGTAGTGGGACTGAAATGAAGGGGCAGGAACTGAGATCACAAAATGAAAAGGCAGAAAACACAGTGACAATTCAAAGGCACCTGAGATAATAAACTGCTTTTCTAAATCTTCTTTTGGTAGGAAAATAATCAAAGTTCATACCTTGAAAGATTTTATAACATTAACTGCATAGAGCAAGGAAAGAAATACTTGGAAAATTTAAGTACAACACTACATTGGATTGAGCTGCCTTCACCACCGTGTGATGAGTGAACCAGCTAACAAAAGTATTTACATATGCAGTGATTCTAGAAAGGCAGGGAAATATGCTGAACTACAGCAATATTAAGAAAACCAACCAAAAGCCTGTTACCCTGCAAACCATTCTGTGCCCTATCTGGCCTCCACATCTCCTGTTTCTCTTTGCTTTTCGTTGTTCCTATACATACTGAGCCAGGCTTCATCTCCATCCCTGTCCTGTCCCATACTGCTGTGCCAAGTGCATCGCCTTCAGCTTGCTCACCCTCCTATCCTGTGGTCTCCCATCCTGCTCCACTCTGTATCCTCATTTCTGCCTGCTTCCATCCTTGTTCTCTCTCTCAAACTTCACCTGCTGTCCTACTCACCTCTCACTGCATTTTATTTTACCACATGTGGCTCCAGCCTCCTCCCTCATCCCTATCATTTCCCAATTTGAGGCTCTCCTCCCTCACCTTTCCCTATTACTCAGTCTATTCTTGTCATCTTCTCTCTCCATCTGCTGTCTTCTCTTTGCCCAGTCCCAGTGTCAGCCCTTGTGTCGGCCCCTCTTACATTCTCAGAAAACCTCAAACCCACACATCTCTGTCTGGATGCTGAAGCTGTTTGCCTTAGTCTCTTCTACAGCATCATTCATTTCTCATTTTAATCATTCCCTCTGATTAGCTGTAACATTAGCACTAAAAAAGAGTTACAGATAAACAATAACAAAACACTCTGATGAAATGTAGGATGTTGTGTATTCTTCTTTTTAGTACTTATCAAACACACTGGTCCACCCCTGAAGGCCAGAGCACACATTGCAGTGCTGCCAGGCATCCAGCCATTGCTTGAGGATCCCAGACTCAGGCCTTGGACATCTCAAACAGTGTGTCTTGCCCCCTGTTTAATTATAAAGCTATGCCTCTTTCAGGGACTAGAGATTCTCCAAAGATATTATGTCATTATTTGGAAGCACTTGTATTAAACATGGTTAGGTTTATAGAAGGAGAGCCTGCAGTGAACAAGAGGGATACCTGACAGGAGTACTGATTTATGCCTCCATGGCACAGAGCTACCAAAAAAATTGCAGAGCATTTAGATTCCCAAAGGATCAGCAGACCAGGCCAGAGATATGGTGGAATTTACTTTCACCTCCTTTCTAGCAATCATTGGATCATTTTCAATGACTTCTCCCTTGCCTCTCAGAGAAAAAAAAAAAAAAAAAAAAAAGAAAAAAAAAAAAGGTGCATCAAGATCATGAGAGGATGTTGGCATTCTCCTCTGGTTTGCCCCTTGTTTCTGAGATCCTAGAATCTCACAGCAAGATTTTATTTTCGTTTAAGGGAATTTTTGTGTGTGTTTTAAAATGCTTTGTCCTCTGGGACTATTTTTTCTGGCTCACATAGTTTCTGTTTCCATGGCAACTACAGCTGGCTCAGATGTGCAGTTGCCATGGCAACTGTCTGGTCCTCCTTTCAGACGACGCATTGAGACAGGAATGATATTTGCATCCTCAATGCTGTATGGAACAAATCTCTTTCAACACACATGGGGAAGACATAAGACAACTGTATAAAATCAGTACAAAATCCAATTTAAATCCTCTCACAGAGGGTTTTAGACAGCTGGCGATATGAGAGAATTGCAAAGAAATTGGGCTTTTCCACTGAAGGGCTTAGGGGGAGGCTGGCACTTGACTGGTATTTTCAAAGTCTGTTCTAGGCAAAGCAGTATGCTTGGAAATACCCACATGAGAAGAACACAAGATATTCCAGGAACAGCTAATTCATGTAAAAGCTACCACATCTTACTTTCTGTAAGGTCTCAAGATAAATTATTATGTGTTAAGAAACACATGGTAAAATATACCTTAGTATTTCATTCTAAAGAACAGAACAAAGCTTGCATTGCTCATGATTGTATCTTGGATATGACTACTGTTAGGATGCCTGTGACCCTCTTAGGTATGTTGCAGATTTGCAGAATAATAACACATATCCAACATATGTCCCCTCTCTGCATGTGTAGCCCCCGAGACATGAGGTGGGAGGTGCCCTGCAGATGCATAGAGACACCACAAGGCACCATAACTCTACCTGTTCATCACAAGACATAGTATCAGAGGTGCATTTCTCTTTTGTGACATTAGGCAAAAAGGTGACAATGATAGGATTTATTGTGTGGCATGTGTAAGGCCTTTGTCTTTAACTTGTCATCTACACATGCCTGCATTCACTTTGTTGTTTGTCTTCTTTGTTTTTCTTTTTTTTCTATCTTGTTGCTACTGTGAGGACAAATTGTGAAGAAAGGCATAGGCAGGTCTCTCTGCAAGGCTCTGCTGGTTCTGTCTTCTTCACTTGTCTTCTGTAGCTTCCCTAAGGATTTTGATGTTCATAACAGGTTAACAAAAGACAGCAGCTGTGCAATGGAGTACTGTGGGGAAAATGAGTGCATTTCCTTGGGGAAGCAAGGAGTTGGCACCTTTCTTTTACACCATCAGCAGCTGTCCCTGTGCTGTCTTGGGCTTTGTCATGCTGCTGGGCTGAACACGATTCTCCTTGGAGGGGTGCAGTTGAATCTGAATGTTTTGCTTTCCAGATGGGCACTGTCCCGACTGCCTCGCTTGCAATAGTCACAGTCCAAAAGACTGAATTCCTGAATTAGTGCATGGCTTTGAGGTGAGGTAACTTTGGGATCTTTCCCATCAGCCAAAGCAATTTAAAAACAGTGCTGTTAGTAGAAAGGAGTAGGAAAGAGCAGGAATAATTAAAGAGCAAAAATTACCACAGGGTCCAGGCAGCTGTTGCTAATTATTTATCTGCAGCGTACAGGCCTAGCTTCTCTTAGGGCACAAGGCGTATACAGTACACCTTATTTTTAAACATTTTTGCCCTATGATGTTTCATCAACTTCTAATGTTGTCCCCGGAACTTACTTGGTCCCATTAACCAACAGAACATTGTAGACAGTCATGAAGAAATTTATTCTACTGCCTAATGTGAGAGGAAAGTCGTTATCCTTACTGGATAAACAAGACACATAAGAGCCAAGAAAGTTGCCTAAATCAGGTGGTCTACAAGAGCACAGGGACTGGAACTCAGGAGACCCTCTACATAGGCATTACATCCCTTCAGTGAAAGCATGGTTCCTTGTCACTTCATTTGTGCCCAGAGCTTTTAAGCAGTAACACCTCTGCCATCTGAATACAGTAAAAGCCTTCATGTGAAAATAACAGGTGAAAATAAATTTCTGAATAAGGTGCTAATTTCTGCATGGCTTTCCTTCCTGATTTTGGGGATTTTCAGCAAAACTCACCTTTCACTCAAGTGTGATTGAATCAATATGTTTTTCCATCATTTATGTTGGAAGGAGCACCATAATACAACACTCCTTCAATTACAGAAGATGGAATCAATACATTTCACCTCCATTTATGTAGTTAAGGTCTAAGTCAGCATAGCCCACCCTGTATTTATGGGGGTGGCCTTAATACAGCTCTCTTCCATTTAATGGGGAGGAACTAATATGTCTTGCTTTCACTTCCAGGGGGTGGGAAGAAAAGAATCAATAAATCCACCATCATTTATTGGGAGGGATCTGTAGATCTCACCTTGATTTACCAGGGAGATCAATATCTCAGCCTTCATTAAAGGGGGTGGTATGTTGGACTAAATAAGGTTCATCCACTTTTAGAGCAAATTGACAGAATATGTCTCTCCATGTATGAGGAGATGATTCAGTATGGCCTTCATATATATATATATATATATATATATATAAGGCTTGGACACCATATGGTTCACCACCTAACACAGGGATACATGCATTTCAGCTGAACACTAGGACTGGGAAGACAAGGGCAGGTTCTATACAGTGGGAGTGTGGACTCTGTATAGTAGAGCTTCTGTCTTAGAAATCTGTTTAGTCTTTCCCATTTATGAAAGGCAAAGATTCAATTTGTATTGAGTGTGTGGAAGTCTCTGGATTCAGTGTAATATATCTTTCTCTAAAGAAGACAGTCTAAAGGCAGTTCTTCATTTATGCAGCGGTAGATTTGGTGGGCTCCCTAATTTACAGAAGCTGGATTCACTGTTCCTTATCATGCTTAATAGGGAGCCAATATGAACTGTACATTAATTGTAGAAGCAGAGAAAGGGGTATGATGAATTCCAGGATGACAACATTGTGGCAGGCTATCTGAATGTCTGACAAGGAAGTGCTTCTTTACAGCTCCTCAGAGCACAGTGAAGCAAGCTTAAGTGGGTATATTGCTATGAAGAAAAGGGAAGATGCTCAAGAATCCAACCTATTTTTACATCAGACCTGTTACTGGCATGATTTTTCTCTGCTGCATCGCACAGTCTGCAGAAAAAGCTGATCTCACTGCATATTAGAGCTCCTGCTTCAGGCTGCTTCAGGTTTCTTGTCTTTGTCTCCAAAAGACACTAGTCACCACCCTTCATATCATCCTCCCTCAAAACACCTCAAAGCACAGCTGAAAAGAGTGTGACTTGTCCTTTAATCACCTATTAAGCATCTAACACTACAGGACTCCCGTGGACACCACAGCAGGGAGCCTTTCAAATGTAGGCTACTGATTTGAAGCTCAGATTACCAGTGAGTGACCAGAAATAAATGCTAGTTGATGCAGCCAGGGGGCTTGCATGATATGAGTTAGGGGGCATCAGTACAATTCCCAGAGGAGATATGTCAGAACAACTTAGGAAAAAATATCAACCCAAGTGCCCACCTTGTTGGGTTTCTCAGCGGGAAGCCTGTGGACTGAAAGGACCCCAGAGATTGAACTGCCCTGTCACTTTTCATTATATGCAATAGCTGCACAGTATACAAACACCTGCAGCTCCCATTTCAAGGTGAAAAGATAAAAAGCAAATAGTCAGCACTGTAATATTACCATAAAAATACAGTGTATTGAAAACATGGCAATCCCTGCTGACCTCTCCTTTTTACCAGGCAAAAAGAGGAAATGGGCAAGCATGAGGTGAGGAACCAAAAGCAGACTGGTTTTGACTCAAGCTAGTTGCTTCTTTTGGCTGGTGAAAGGGTGCAGCAGATTTCTAGGAGGCAGATGGGATGTGCCTTTTCTATCCCTGAAGTAGCAGGAATGCTTATTTTCATCACTGCATTGCATCAGCATCACTGCTTCTCCATCCTGGCTGCTTGTAGTGCCGTACTTGTAACTGTGTGTGTCTCTGTGCAAAAGGACTTCGCACAGTCTGCCTTTTTATAAAATGATACTGGGTTAACTAGGTAGACAGACAGAATGTGAGAATGCTGATTTGAACATAGTATTTATATTACAAACAGGATAAATCCAAAGAGGAGTGTGTCCTCCTCTTCCAAGGCTCTCATGCTACCTTATTCTCTTGTCCTCAAAGACACTACCACTTCCCTTTTTTTGTTTCTTTTCAATTCAAAATATAACACCAATGTTTCTGACTCTCCCTTGCTTTATGCCCTAATGTCCTGGCTTTGCCCCCGTCTTCTGTTTTTCTCTAGGGTCTTTCTTTAAGATGCCCTTCCCAAGACCTCCAGGTAAGCTTCTCAATATTGCCAAAAAAATATGAACATCCTCCAGTCACTTCTATAAACCTACATAATGTAATATCTCTTCCTAGTCTAACACAATGATAAATTAGAGAGAGAGAGAGAGAGAGTTTTTCAGTATGCCACCCTTTTTTCTTAAAGCCTTCTGAGAAATCTTCAGCAGCTATGGATGGATGTGTGAGTTCTGACACTACTGAATTCTTAAGGCACACAATGCAGGCAGAGTCTCCTATGACTACTCAGATGAACTCCTGGAATGTGATTTGGAAAAGGACCAGCCTTGTGGATGGGATCCAACAGGCTACCTCAGAAATTATTGTAAATTCCATCCAGAACTGGAATCAAGCAAAGGAAAGAATAAGAATATCTTCCTTAGGGCAAAAGTGTGTCTTAATTACAGAATATAAGAGACCACACGGTATGATGATGGGCTTGTTAGAAGAATCTGAATTAATATTCAGCTCTTACATGCTGCTTTTTGTTAGAAGAATTCAAAGTGCTTCACCAGTGGCACAAAAATGATGATATTTTGCCAAAACCAGCCAGTGGCAGGACCACAAATGGAAACCAGCTGTCCCAAGCGTCCTGGGAGAGTGTGCTAGTTCCTAGCCATACTTTCTCCCATAAAAGGAATAAGAAATGAGTTCAGCTTCTTGCATGTACCAACTGTAAATAAGCAGAAGGACACATGTGAATTCTTTCAGGGGTCACCTTCATAAAAATACCTGTTTTCTGTAGTTCTACAAACCCTTCTCCCAGAAGTGCATGGTAAAGACTGCATGACAGAGGTACTCAGCATATGCTCTCCCCCATATTTCTGCCTTTGTCTACCATAGCAGCCAGTGCAGCTTGGGCATAACTTAGAGCAAGCCTAACCTGCAGGGAAGTCTAACAGTTCTAACTGAAAGCAACACCAACTTCTCTTTGTCTTGGTATGAGCAGATGAGCAAATTCAGAGCAGTGATTGAGAAGTGGTATTTTGTGGTCCACAATGTATTTTAACACCTTTTCATCATGAGATGACCATGCAGGCTTTTTGCACTCTTTCCCTATCTATTTGATTGTGCTTTCAGTAGCTGTAAACAGGGACACAATAACAGTCTTCCGTCTGCACAGAGTCTTGTTCTGCATTATTCATACATTGCCTTCCTATTTCACACATTTATGTCAGCCCTCACTCAAGCAAAATTCATGCTAAATGATTCACGCTCTCTTTCTCTGTGTGTCTTTCTCTTTTTCTCTTTCAAATGGGAATGAGAAAAAAAATGTAAAAAACTGGTAATCTGAGCTTCTATCTCTTCCTTTTTCCTTCTTCCCTCCTCAGCTAGACCCCAATTCCCAGTGACATCTATATCTAGTGTCTTGATTTAGTGTGTCTGATGCAAAGAAACCAGAGAAGAGGAGCCACCACTGTTAAAAGTCTCATCAGTATTGTGCTGTTATGCACCGATTCATTCTAATTTCTGAGATTAAAGAAAGAAACCCCCTATCTACAGATCCTTATCATCATTGCTGCTGCCAGAGATGATCTTCTCTTTCTCCTTTTCCTGCTCTACCCTCAGGAAATTTGCCCTGAGAAGCTTCCACACCTATCTTAGGAGCATACTAGTTGCTTCAGGACACTTACTGGGTGCTATGCAGTTCTGTTTTGCTACTTTCATTACTTGAAATTCATATGGGATTAATAAAGGGCCAGCAAGAAGGCACACGTTGTGGCACTCGGTATACAGGGATGAATCCCAGCTTTGTGGTTAGCCTTTTTC